>NC_057798.1:641411241-641458834 GCF_018294505.1 Triticum aestivum | reverse complement strand
CTTAAGGCCCAACTTGGAATGAGTGTAAGTTTATACATTTGCATTTATTTTATAGACGTAAATTACCGGCTAACACATGATTTCTGTCTGGAATAAAAACAACAGGATGAGGCCGGTATCTTAAACAGGCAACAAACAAGTAGAAATGCTAATCCAAACGGGCCGAAGCTGAAACTAGTCCCGGGCTGGGCAACTCACGATGGTTCGAGAGTTGTGCGATCTCACTTAGGCCTTGTTCGGTAGTCAGGGGAGCAACCCCCTAGGAGATTCAATCCACCCAGGGGTTGGGTGATCCTCACTCTGTCACCCAATCCCTATAGGGATTAAACTCCTAAATTCCCTCAATCCCTATCTCAACAAATCACGTTCGGTTAACCTCTCCGAGCAGGCACAGATCAATCAATCGACTCAAGACGAGGAGAGAAGTGAGTCCGAGGAGGAGGATTGGAGCTTACTGGGCGGGATGATGGATCCATGGCCACATCGTCACTGCGGCCGGCGAGTTCGCTTTGGGTCGTGTTGCCCGCGATAGTCCGCCTCCGGGTCGCTCGGGGTTTCGTTCCACGGGTGGGGAGAGGATTGTTTTTTTCCCGTCTGTTTTGCGAAGACTGGAGGGGTTTCGACCGGGGGATTGACCCACGCTGGGCTTAAACGAACACGCATTAACAGACTGGCCGGGGTTACACCCCGGCGGGGGTAATCCTCGTCGATCCACGGGGGTTGGGCCGCCAACCTCGTGGGGGAGGGAGTAAACGAACAAGGCCTTAGGAATATGCGTCCATGGTTCTCTGTGTTATGAAAACGCAGATAGCGGGGGGAAAACGGCCGGAAGCATTTGGCTGGTCCACTTGGCTTGATAGTGCATATGGAGTACATGAAGTAGTGGGTTAGTACTTAGCGGTGGTCCACTTGGCTTGATAGTGCATCTATGGTTTCGTGCATCTCCTGGAAGAGCTCGTTGCAACTACTTCCTCCGTCTCAAGTGTCTTAACTTTATACTTAACTAGTTGGCCCGTTGCGCCAAATGGCGCAGAGACCCGCTAAAGCCATGTTGTCGATGAAAATAGTTTCATTTTGCAGGGACACATTTGATATTGGTAGTAGAAAGCCCTTATGTTAGGTCATGCTATATTAAAAATATGTTTATCACGCTGAGAAATCTCGGTTGAAAAAAAACCATATTTGTATAACATGCATAGACCAGCTAAGGAAGCATTTTTTTAGTAGAAAATATGGTTATCACTATGAGAAATCTGAGTTTGAAAAAAAAATCATATTTGTATAATATGTATAGAGCAGTTAAGGATGTACTTTTTTAACGGTGTTTGCACTAAACTTTTATTTTTCATGTGCACAAGAGAAAAAACCTCGCTATGTTGTGCATATGGAGGCATAGGTATTTGAAAGGCCCATATGCTACCTAGTCCGGTCCAAGAACAATTCTTTGTGTTACCCGTCCGAAGTAGAATATAAAGCGGCAGCGCCTGCATCCATCGTGCATGTTCTGTTTATCCCCTGTGTATCCCCTTTTCTTCCTCGGTCCCTCCTTTGACCGAGAGAAGCGTACTCAAGTGGCGAGACTTCTCCTTTCCTATTATTTCAGATTTCTCTGCATGCATGGTAATAACATAAATGGCCCATTACACCAAATAGCGCAATGTACATTTCAAAAACAGAAGTGTTTTGAAAATTAAATAAGTTTTAGCACGAAGGAACAGTCCAGACTTGAAACAACAAATGCAACCACTTTACCAATTCAAACTCTCAACCATTTATGATTGTGATGTCAAATGGCACAAGGTGTCGATTTAGACCTTAATTGAAATGTGTTTCATTTGTTCTTTACGAAGTGTTAGATACAATTTCACTGCACATAAGAATTTTCGAGCTTGATTAAAAAGGTATTTTCAAGCATACAAACCACAACTACACAACGCGAATGTAAATATATATGACCGAGTCATACTTCCTGATAGAAAAGCAAGGAACGGACTGGTACTAAGTAGGCTGTTTTAGAGAGATTGTGGTAAATTACAGTTCATTATTACATGCAAAATGTTTTTGCTTCGGAGCAGAACACTGATCTATCTTTGTCTTCATATCCTTTTCTTCTCAGAGGTGTAGTGTGCTGCCTTGCTCCTATTCATGGCTCTTAGCCTACAAGTTTTGAACAATCTAAATTAGTTATTCATTCAATGGGAAATCCGAAGTGGGGATTACTTCGCCAATATCATTAGCAAGTTTATGAGGCAAAAGAAAGCGATGTAATATCCAAAAGCGAAGGTAAGAATGAAGTACATAGTATTGTAGCTAGGAAAGTAGGAACATGAGCCGCTACATATTTCAGGAAAATGGTCGAGGTTCCCTGATCCTAGTAACATGAGCTGCGATTATTTTGTCAGGGGCTCATGGCTGTATACAATTTTCACAAGCAGCATCCCCTTGGATCACAAAGCTATATAATCTATATAATGGACAAAATGGAGCTTTCGATAACCTGCATACCTATTTTTTTCCTACCATAGTGTGACGAGGCTTTGAAACTGCACATACCAGGATTTTCATGGGACCATTCAGGACATTGAAAAAAGATACAAAAACTGCATTCAGCTCCTCCGTCTAAGGCTACCTCAATAATAAACCAATACTTCATAATAGAACAATCTGAAAATCATATACGAGAACAATGCAAATTAATCTTGCAGCACCTTCTAAAACTGTAAAAGCAACTGTGCTCTTCTTCTGCGCAATATTATATCCCAACTCTATACCTACGTCAAGCAATGAAGAAATGGTTATACCTGTAGATCCACCGATGGAGCAGCATCAGGCTAGCGAACATATCTTTGACCATCCAAGGTGAAGAATGCACAACTGTCAGACAACAACACTGGCCCTATCACACCATAACTATGCATTCTACATATACTTCTTCAATAGCAGTTGGTGCAGTCCATTGATTATGCGACAACAATCAAACCCATAAAGGTAGAGTCCCTTGCTCGTAATATCCTACTTCTTTTAGCTCCTCATAGCTTGCATTTGATTAGTCCACTGAAAAAGAAAATGATCGTTAAAAAGGAGAAAGTTAAGAAAGGTGCTCCTAACAGAAGTATAAAAGAAACAAATTAGACACCAACACATTGTCTTTTCTATTTGACACCCATTGTCTTTTTTATTAGACACTAACACATTGTCTTTTCTATTAGCCACTCACAGAAGTATAAATGAACTCATGAGCAGCGCTTACAACAGTATTCAGAACAAAAAAACTAACACTTCCATAATAGAACAAGAATATACAACTTCAGAGAGGAAAGACAGGTGTAACACATCAAACTAACCTATACATTTTGTTTTTGTGTCTACATATACAAAAGAAAACATTCAAATAATGATCTGCAAGACATAAACATTAAGCTGAAAGGTTCATCATTATAACTATATTTTGGGCTAGTAACCTACTAATATATCAGTTCTACCAGCGGCAAGTCTGAATATGTGCAAGCAATATTGTACTCCCTACAAAATGCATGTTCCCCGAACTGGAAGTATACATCTTGTTGCATTGGTCAGTATGGCACCATAGTGATGCCTGAACTCTCGCACTGAAATTTTTTAGTCTATACCTAATTGCAATAGGCAAGAAATTATTTTTACCAAAAAATATAAACACAGAGGTTTGGTTTATTTTAGACATGGTCCGAGAGGAATGAAGGATCAGGAATTCAGGATTGTGACAATAGTTTTAGAACACACTTCAGTATAACCGATAAAAAGCTTACTAAAAGCAGCCATATCTTCACTTCTTAAAAGAATGTCTTTTTTCAACCTCTCTGTTTTCTAAAGGATACTTCCTCTCAACAAAATACATGAAAAAAATGTGCACAGAATCTTACCCATATGCCTGGCAACTATAAATTCTGTACTAGAGTACACACCATAAGCCCACAGTTAACATAGCCAAAAAACAAGAAAAATGTGAGCCAAAGTGTAATAAGGATAATGAGATAGGGAGAACTTGAGATAAGAAGATGGCACCTGTACATGTAGCATGGAGGGAGTCAAAAGACAGTATCATCACATCTCCTTTCATTTTTTAGCCTACGAAATGCTACACATAAAACATGAACTAAGAAGAATGAACATGCTACTTCTAGATACATGGACGTGCAAGCACCATGGAGTAAAATCGCACAAAAGAAATTAAAAAATACATAGGAGGAGCAAGAGGAGGAGGGGCATGAGGAGAGCAGAGCATGGGATTGGAAAAAGGAGCTGATGTGCAACCAGAAGGGAAGAGACGAGAACGCATCACCTTGCGGGACGCGTCGTCAGCAAGGAAGAGAGGAAGAGAATGTGCTGCATCTCTGCTTCTTCGACCCACCGCCGGCATCCTGGCAATCCCCTGGTCATCCACCCCCACGACGGCGCCGCCCTACTCTCCCACGGCGAGTGCCAGGGCCATGGCTGGGCCGAGCCACCTCCCTCATCGGAGGAGGCTGGTGATGTTCGGCAGCACCGCCGCCATAGCAGGGGCAAGTTGTGCGGAGATGCCGGTTAATTAGGCAGGCGGAAACGAGAACGAAACTGCAGTCGACCAGAGAGATCCATGTACACTTGCGTAGAAGGAAGTGATGGTCCCGGTGGAGTCGCCGGCGACGAGCCTAATGTCAAGATCGAACCGCCCAAAGAGGTAGCGGTCCTTGGACTCCAGCCTGGACCCCGTCTCCCGGTCCAGCGCCAGCTCCACCACCTGGCCGTCGTCGAAGTCCCGGTGCAGGCTCCGACCGGCCTTCAGGGCGGCCACCGCCCGCGCCGCCGCCGACACGGCCACGGCCACGGCCAGGAGCCGCCAGAAGGAGCCACGCAGCATCTCTCTCTGAATTTTTGAAATGGGGTGGCGATCGACGGCGAGATGTCGCGAGAAAGTGAGAGGAGTGGGGGCGACAGGGGCTCAACTCAAGGGACACGATGACGATGAACTCGGGTGCCATGGCCCGCTGGAAGAAGCAGAAGCCCTCTCTGTCAGGCATCAACATGTTCAGTTAATTCAGTTAACTGTACAAGTTCAGAAAACGCTTCGCCAGAACCAACGATCAGGATCGCTCCTCACTAGCGCTCCGTCGCGAACCGTAGATCTTTTACTTACCGTTTAAGGACAGTTACTGTTATCTTTCACTGTTGTGCCGGCAGGCTGTCCCTATAAATACAGCCGGGGTGTGGCTGGCATCTCCATTCTACTCTATTCCAGAAGATTGCCGCAATGGCTCCTCTAATACTCTTATAGTTCATACTTTTATTAATACAGGGTGAATCATAGAGAGATTTTATACACTATCCTGGTCATATCTCGCTTAATTCTCCTATAGATCGTGACTGGGTCCTTACAAATTGGTATTCAGAGCAGTCGATCCTTGGCAGAGGGAAATTGGGGGAAAAAAATTTCTCTCAGATCGGGAATTCCCACCCCTTTCTTCCCACCCTTCTTCGCAATCGGCGGCGGTGCCGGAGGGCGCGTGGTGGCGGGGTTGAGGTGCGTGGAGGCGGTGAAATTCGAGCACAGATCTATCGAGCAGAGTCGGTTGGTCGAGTACACTGCTCGATTGGTAAAATCCCGAGTTCTAGCACAGATCCGTGTGCTATGGAGGCGCAGATCGCGGTGGCGGCAGGATCGGAGATAAGGGTAGGGTTGCTGGGAGATCCAGTGGTAAAATTCCTCCCCCGAGTCTCTGATCAAGGCGATGGGGCGTACTAAAGCAATCGATGAAGCTGATTTGCAAGAAGTTCTTGGTCTTCGTGATGATTTAGGGGGTTTGCAGCAAGAAAGCGCACAAAATGCGTTCTGAGATGACCAAGCTGCAGGAAGAGATGTTGTCTATGAGTGGCAAGCAAGGGGAGATCTCAAAGCATGTAGGTAATGTGGAACAGGTGGTTTTGGACCTCAGCAAGCAATTGTCGGCAATGAGTTCAGTTCTGCAGACTTTGGTTAAAACCACATTACCTAGTACGCAGCAAGAGCGGCCATCTAGCTCAACCCAGCATCCCAAATCCCCAACACTACAGCAAGAAGAGATACAAGGCCAAGTGGACAGAATAGACCAATTAAGAAAACAATTGGAACTCGAGAAAGAGAAATCTAAACAAATTGAAGAGCAATTGCAGAACTTACCCCCTATCAGGACAAACAGAGTCCAGGTGCCCCCAGGATATGCATATCCTATCAGAACAGAGACAATACCAAATGTAGGAACTCCAATGACTGCTAGAGAGCAAGTGCACACGCCAGCATTCAACCAATACTATCAGAACAACAGAGATAGGCAACTGTGGCAGGGTTATTGCAGAACTTATGAGCAGGACATGCAAGCACAATTCATGAAGTCACTAACAAAAGGCCCCAAACTGGATTTTCCAAAATTTTCTGGTGAGGATCCTGTGGGATGGTTGAGACAATGCAACAAATATTTTCAGATGTCTAGAGCACCAGAGGAGTACAAGATATCTCTAGCTCAAATATATGTCATAGGAGAGGCAGATGTGTGGTTGAGAAGATTTGGGTTACTAAAGAAGCAGTTGACATGGAAACAATTTGGAGCTGAAGTGGTCAAACAATTTTCTGACAAGGGCTCCTATGATTTGACTGAAAAGTTCAACTCAATCAAACAGATGCACAATACAGTGTCTGAATACACTAAAGTGTTTGAAGACCTCATGGCAGATGTTCAGGAGGAAAACCCTGAATTGGGAGAACTTGGTTTGTGAGATGTTATGTGAATGGGTTAAGGGAAGGAATTAAATATCAGTTGAGGCCACTTCGACCTCAAACCCTCACAGATGCATATTGTCTGGCTAAGGACATAGAGCCTTGTCATCCTCATATAGCAACAACACCTAAGAAAATTGGGACAATGTTTAGCAATTTTTACCAGAAAAACAATTGGCCTTCTCCAGCAAAGCAGAGTCCACCTGTGCTAACTCAACAATTGCCAGTAAGGCAGGCAGAGGTTCCTGTTAACAATAACCAGAAAATCAGAAAGTTGGGGGAGTGCTGGAGATGTGGGGACAAATGGATGCATGGCCACAAGTGCAAGTTAATTCCCAATGTCCACTTGCTGCAACAAGAGAGTGAGGAGAAACAACAACAAGAAATTGAAGAGGAAGTACAACAAGAACAAGGGGATGTAATGGAAGAGGAGGAACGGGTCATGTTCATTTCAGCTCATGCTATGGGGCAAAGATTGTCAGTGCCCACACCAACCATTGTGATATACATTAATGGAAAAAGAGCAATTGCCCTACTAGATTCTGGCAGTACAACTTCCTTCATTAATACACAGTTTGCAGCTAAACTCAATTGCAACCAGATTCCGGTAAAACCCAGAGCTATTGAAGTAGCTGGAGGAGGGAAATTGTTGTCTACTGCTGTAATACCAAACTGTGAATTTCAAGTAGCAAAAGTCAAGTTATCTCACAGCTTCAGAACACTGGACTTACCTAGTCATGATGTCATATAGGGATATGACTGGTTCACTGCTGTGAGCCCAGTTTCATTTGATATTCCAAAACAAAATTTCAGTTTTACTCGGCAGGGCCAGAAAACTGTGACAACTGCTATTTACACAAATCCTGAAACAACTAAGGAAATCCCAGTTGAGAGAGTGCAAAAGCGGATGGAAAAAGGAGCAGAGGTGTTCCTACTGCAAGTCCACAACATTCTAATGGAAGCTCCTGAAGGAACTAAAACACCCCCCAAATACAGAAGTTGGTAATGGAATATGTTGATTTATTTGAAGAACCAACTACACTTCCCCCTCATAGAGCTTTGGACCACAAAATACCATTAGTACCTGGTGCCACTCCTCCTCACATGAGACCTTACAGAGTGCCACAACACCAGAAGAATGAAATGGAGGAGCAGATCAAGAAGTTACTAGCAGCACATCTTATCAGACACAGTCAAAGCCCATATGCTGCCCCAGTACTGTTGGTCAAAAAGAAATATAGCTCCATGAGATTGTGTACTGATTTCAGGAAATTGAACTCATTGAAAATTAAGAACAAATTTCCAATACCAGTCATAGAGGATTTGTTGGATGAGTTGCATGGAGCTAAATATTTCTCAAAGCTGGATTTAAGATCTGGTTATCACCAAATAAGGATGCACCCAGAGGATGTTCATAAAACAGCTTTTAGAACCTTCTTGGGCCACTTTGAATATTTGGTGATACCTTTTGGGCTCTCTATTGCACCTGGCACTTTTCAAGAACTAATGAACACCATTTTTGGACCTTACTTGAGAAAATTTGTACTAGTTTTCTTCGATGACATCCTCATTTACAGTAGAAATCTCAAAGAGCACTTAGAACATATCAAATTAGTTATGGATGTATTGAGAGACAACAAGCTATTTGCTAAGCTGTCCAAGTGTGTGTTTGCAGTGCAACAAGTGGAATATCTAGGACATGTGATATCTGAAAAGGGAGTGGCAACTGACCCCCAGAAAATTGCTGCTATTGCTGACTGGCCAACCCCAGATACAGTCACTAAAGTGAGAAGTTTCCTTGGCTTGGCTGGGTATTACAGGAGGTTCATCAAGGGGTATGGTCTCATTTGCAGACCCCTGCATGATTTGCTAAAAAAGGGGGCAGTTCCAGTGGACACAAGTGCATGACCAAGCTTTTTCCCAATTGAAGCAGGCACTTACTACAGCACCAGTACTGGCACTACCAAATTTCAGTAATCCATTTGTGTTGGAAACCGATGCATCGGGAAAAGGGATTGGAGCTGTTCTAATGCAAGAGGGCCAGCCAATTTCTTACTATAGTTTAGCCCTCTGCCCTAGAAATGCGGCTCTTTCCACATATGAGAAAGAGGCTCTAGCTATTCTGGAAGCACTAAAGAGGTGGAGGCACTACTTGCTGGGCAAGGAAGTGATCATAAAAACTGACCAGCAATCACTGAAGTTTATCACAGACCAGAGGATAACTGAAGGAGTGCAACATAAGCTCATGATGAAGCTCTTGGAATTCAACTTTACAATACTGTCGGGGATATACCCCGCGGTGTAAACCGGCCAGAAGTTAACCCGGCCGGACTTGGCGGTTTATTTGAGACCCCGCTGACACTTGGCGGTTCACCGGCGACCCGTTTGGACCTGGCGGTTCACGACTCATTGGTAATCCGGCAGGCGGGTGCGAGGAGCGACAAGACCTGGTGGCCCAACAGGCGGTTCATGAAGGCCGGTTCATACTATGGTGGGCCGGTTTAAGAGGAAAGGCATAAGGAATATTTGTCTTACAAGGAGTTAAGACCTGGACTTGTATCCGGTTTGTATTAGAGATAGACTAGTCCTAATCCTAATAGGAATCCACATGTAACCCGTCCCTTCAACATATATAAGGAGGGGCAGGGCTCCCCAAAGAGGGAGAAGCAACATGTAAGAAGCAAGAAACAATCTTAGGGCTAGACACAAAGAGGAGAGCCGGTTTACGGCGACTCCCTCGTGATGATAATGAGACCTAGCCTCAAACAGCATGTAGGGTTTTTACCGGATGATGTTTCCCGGGGCCCGAAGCTGTCTAAATCCCTGTCTTGTGTTGCGTCTCTCGATCCCGATCAACCCCTTCAAGCTACCACATAGATGCGTTGGCCTCGCGACTAAGTCCTGACACTAAGGACATCTGCCGTGACAAATCCACGACAGTTGGCGCCCACCGTGGGGCCTGCGCACGGTGGTGTTGAGTTCTTGGAGGGATCTTTCTAAGGATGGAGAAGTTCGTAATTTCTAGATGAGAAGAGCCGGATTGCGTCTATGTGCACCGTCAAACGCGGCCAGGCGATCCGTCGTGGCCGTATCACTTTCCGTTGCATCGCCGCAAAAAGCCAAGTGCAAAGGAGGTTTCATCAGTATGGATCAAGATCATCAAAATACTGTTATTTCCGTATGATTCGCCAAGTTGCCTCTATCGCAAGCGGGAGTTGCCAAGACGATTGCCTGAAGCCGGATCGGTTTGTCTTTTGTCAAATCTGGTTGTTATATGCATACAAGGAATCTTCCCGGAAGTTAACTCAAGAATTAAATAAAGGAAGAAGGTGCTACGCAGGGTTAGCATGTGAAGACCAGGTTGAGGATTGAATCGGACTCCGAGCCGCGGCGGTGAACAGAGCACGCCTCGGGACGACCCTCTGCCGGCTCGCTGCCGGAGCTGGCCCTCTGCTCCTCCGCTGCCGTCCCGTGCCGACTCGCCGGGCGGCCTCGTCTTTTCCTCTGGAGCCGCCTCGCGGCTCGAGTCAGGCGCACCGCTCTTCTGCTGCAGCCGGTCGAGCCGCCTCGCTGCGGGCCTCTTCTTCAGCTGCAGGCCGCCGCCTCCGCTACAACCCACTGCGGGTGTGGTCCCGCTTCACCTATCGCCTCGGTCTGGGCGTGAGTTGCCGGCGAGTTACCTCTGCCGCCGGGTTGAGCCTCTCCAGCCTGCCACCGTGGCAGCAGCTACGCCTGGCCGCTTTGCCACTCCCTGTGTGTGCCGCTCCACCCGTCCAAGTGTCGCCGAACCACCAGGTTCCCCCGTGTTGCGCGCGCCTTCTGCTCCAAGTTTCCGCCGACCGAACCGCACTCACCTCGTACGCCGCAAGCCGCCGTTGACCGGAGTTGCTGCTGCTCGCCTCTGCAGAATTGCCATGACCTTCTGCGGTTTCTGCATCTACTGTTGAATGCTCCAAGCCACTTGCATCAGGCCTTTACTGCTGCTGCTTAGCCTCGCTGGTTCCATCGCCAGATCACCACTACCTTCCCCATGAGCCGCCGTGGCCGGCTCTGCTCCTACCCCGTGGGTTTCGCGGCTGCTGCCGGATTACCTTGGCCTTAGCACCAAGCCCGCTTCAGCCTTCACGCTGCCGTCCGCACGGCCTGCCTTTGCCGCGGTGGTCCGCCTCTGCCTTTGGCTGGCCTCGCGTCCCTGCCTCCCCTCGCAGTTTGTCCATGGGTTCTGCCCTACCTTGGCTGCTGCGCCTGGACGCCCGTTCCCGAGCCGCCCGCTTGATGGCTCGACTCCGTCTGGCTGTCCTGCCCAAGGCCGGGTGCTTCTCCTGGGTATTGCTCACTGAAAGTTTGTTGGTCTGAATAAAAGACAGTATCTACATAATGTATCTCCATACATGAGCTGTTCTTCAGAGTATTTTGTGTGCAGTTCACAAGCACTTGTTCCAGGACATGCACCCGTCGAGCGTGCATTGCTTGGAGTAGATTGTCACCGATTGGTATTTGTGTGTGAAGCTATGCGTACTATATACTGGGCACAGGGAGTACTAGTCAAGTCTGATTTTCTTTCCATTGGAACATTCACATGGAGGAGAAGTGCATGTACGCATGATTGGTTCAAAGACCATTATACCAAACACAAAAAGGAGCATGGGTCTTAGTGAGCTGTTCTCTTAATCTGGTCGCTCCTGTCATTTGAGTTTACATCAAAGACGCTGCATCAGTGTCAGTAAAGCTGCCCGACGAGCAGGCATGCACGTTGATCAGAGGCAATAAACACAAACCTTATGCTTGTTTGGTCTGGCTATCTAAACTTGGCTTGCGCCGTCAGTATCATCCGATAAAAAAATGCCAGGATAGTTATTTATGACAAAGATATTGTTATACCGCAGACATGGAGCGCGTGCCAGCATAATTTTGCACCGGCGTTCTTTCGAGCCATGCTGCTCGATGGATACACATGCAAATCTCCGCCCCCGCTGTTCGGTTTACATCCGTCCGCGCATGCGGCCGGCTTATTTTCTGCGCCGGCTTACAGACGTCACTGCCGACTCACCCGTCCGCGCCGGCTTACCATACTGCGGCCGGTTCAGCCGTGATTGATTTCAGCATCACCATGGTGATCATCAACGCCGCGGCAGATAATTTCCGGCCTAACATATCAGGTGATATCCATCTAAGGTCTATTTTATTAGCGCGTATTATTTTTGTCAAGGAACAATTACTTTGGCATGTGATATTTTTGACGTAGGACAATTGTTATATTACGTGCACGGAGCACGTGCTAGCAACGTTCTGCACTGGCGTTCCGTCCGTGTCATGCCACCTGGTGAATGAACGTGAGCAAGTTGCCGTCCCTGTGGCCCGGTTTACATCAACTTGTCGGGACCACGCCCGCGATTAACTCGCCCGTCCGTGCCGGTTTATGACACCGGTGCCGATTTTCCCTGTTCGCACCGGTTTACAATGTCGCGGCCGACTCTTCTACCCGAGTCGCCTCTGATGTTGCGGTCGTTTTTGCCGTCCGTCTCTCGCAGCCTGGTCTACATCAACATACCAGGCCGCACCTGTCTGCATGAGCAAGTCACAGCTTGGGTAGCCCGGTTTTCTTTCAAAATGGAGGCAAATTATCATATACTATCAACCGCCGTCTACACTGGATGGCTCAATGGGCAGGCGCACAAGTCGCCGCCACTACAGTTTGGTTAACTTCAAATCGCCAGTTGGAAGGAACCATTGGCCGAGTTGCTGACACGGCTCATACGTGATCATTTATAACCCGCCGCAGTCATCACAACCTTCTATGGATTCACATCGTGTTATCAACACTAATGATATACAAGTTATGCCGGTTTATATCACGGTCAAATATAGAGAGTTTCAAGCCAACTCCTTGAGTCACCTTGAGACTCGGGGGCTACGATGACATGACTAAGCAAATCTTTCCAGCAAATTTAAGAACCCCAGGACGATGGAGGGAAAGATAACCCGGTCCCGGAGGCTACTGTTATTTGAAGGCCGTCAGAAAATTTCCGGCTTAGTAAGTATATGACAGTTACAAAATCCCGGCTCAATGAAGAAGTTCCGGATCATCAGAAAGGATTCCGGTTTAAAATCCGGCTCAAGGGAAGTCAGTCTCACTGAAGCTCTCAAGTATCCGGTTTACAATCCGGTTCAAGGGAAATATATTCTCCCACAAAGCTCTCAAGCGCTCAAATCCGGTTTAAAAATGTCCGGTTCAAAAAGGAATTAACTACTCGCAAGTTCGAGTTGAAAGGCCGTCAGAAAATTTCCGGCTGAAAATGAAGATTCCGGTTTACAATCCGGTTCAAGGGAAAGATGTCTCCCACAAAGCTTTGAAGCTCTCAATATCCGGTTCAAAATCCCGGTTCAAGAAGGATTTATCTCTTGCAAAAAGTTAAAGGGTGCCAAAGAGGACCTGCTGCCATGATGCGTGGTCCAAACATGGGTATCATGCCTTATTGGCTTATCATATTATTGATCACTTGGGGGTTTGGTCGTATCCGAACCATAGCCACGCCTCTTGATCGGCCTAGTGCCACAACATCACTTGGGGGCTTGGTCATGTCCGAACCAGTGCGACACCTTTTGATAGGCGAAAGCCACCAGATCACTTGGGGACATGGTCAAGTCTGAACCAGTCACGCCTCTTGATCGGCCTAAGGCCATAGAGTCACTTGGGGGCTTGGTCGAACCCGAACCATTGCCACGCCACTTGATCGGCATAATGCCACGGTTTCAGTTGGGGACCTGGCTGACTTGAACCATAGCTACACCTTATTGGGAGCTTGGTCGTGTCCGACCATGGTAACACCATCTGATCGGCTCAGTAAAGCCTCTTTTTGCAAATGGTCTTATCATTGCCTTTGCTTCCATATTTTTTCATAACTGTTATTTGATTTTTGTTGCGTTTTTAAACCGACATTGTTAATCCATTTCAAACTGTCAATTACAAATTGGCGGAACACGGTCAAATCCTAATCCAGAGACTATCTGCCCGGTTTGATTTTATGTTACCATCTTATTATGGAGTAAACCGGTGTTCATTAACCCGGCTTGACTTTCAATTATAAATTGTCAGTACATGATCAAATCATAATCCAGAGACTATCCGCCCGGTCTGGTTTGACTACGAGTCGCCAATATTATATATGGTTAAACCGGTGTTTATCACAACCCGGTACGGTTTATCATAAACCAACACAGTATGAAAGGAGTTATCACCATTACTACAAAAAGTTGGTAAACCAATGATGTGATTCAATGTCACAGGTATGATATATTTCATTGATTATTCTTAAGTGCAGCCTTGGTTATAAACCTGGGTTATATGTTGGGCATTATGACCCGTCCGGCGGTAAACCGCCAGGACACTTTAAACTTGTTGTATGCAGAGACAGGTTGAATAAAGCATGATGATAAATTATCCGGTGTTTGTTAACCCGGCCTGGCTTTGGACTATAAGTCGCCAGTACATATTGGATTGCGCCATTGGAATCATGCGCTTATAAATCATTGGGTTATATTATTCAAATAGCCAAACTTGGCTGAATTTTCATTATGATATTGAATGAATAAGGTTTTTCATACCAGATTATATTATCTTGAATAGCCAACATGGCTAGATTTTTATTATGGTTATCAATAACCAATATTATGATTGAGGTTTTCAAAGTCTCTTCAGCGCAATGGCTATTATTTTATTAATGGGTATGATTTATTCTATAATGGAGGGAATAGTCCCGAGTCGCTGCAGGCTTACGACCCGACACTTGGGGGCTACATTATTTAAGTTGAGATTACATCAAATATGCAAGTCTCATGTCGCTGCAAGCATGCACCATGACACTTGGGGGCTAATGCAAAGTAATTTTCTGCTCATATTATTGAAGACCCGACTCATCACATTATAATGAGTCGGCCCTTGGGGGCTACCAATTGCTCCTGTCAACAGTTGAAGGTACAAAGCTTTTTATTCATTATATTGAAGAGTCCACTGCTCAGTTGGTAAAGCACAAGGCTCTTAACCTTGTGGACGTAGATTCAAGTCCCATGATGAGGGTTACATCATATGATGTTATTTTCATTGAAGTATATATTAAGTCCCAGCTTAATATTATCTTACCGAGCCGGCCCTTGGGGGCTACACATCATTGCTCAAATCTACATGATTATACCTACAAAGTCCCTGCTCATTATTGCATAATGACCCGGCCCTTGGGGGCTACACTGGTTGAAGTTTTTATGAGTATAAGACAATTACAAGTCCCAGGTTGCTGCAAGCATGACAACCCGGCACTTGGGGGCTACATAATATGGAGTATTCAGTTTTTACTAAGTGACTGGGATGAACAACATGGATTTCTTCTTAAGTGGCAGTATTTATATTGAAGCAAGTCTTAAGCAATCACTTTGTTCTGCTCAAGACTTGGGGGCTACAGGTATTATATTATTATTGAAGAAATATTTTCAAATTCTCTGATTGAGCAAAGTAGGTTGACCCGGCGTCACCAATCATTATGACCCTGTGGCTGCAACCCGGCGTCATTAATAATCATGAACTGGCATTGGCAACAATCATGAACCATTGTCTACAACAATCATGACTCAAAATTATCAAGTTTTTATAACCCGACAGTCTTTGGCAATGATAAAACCGGCAAGTTCTGCATCTTCAAACATGTTGAATGTCAGATGAGTATTTCAAGACCAATATTTCTTAAACCGGCGCTTTGGAAGCCGACTCAAGTGGATTATTCTTCACAATATTTTTTCTATAAGAAGCCAACATCAGCAATTTGAGTATGAAGCTGGTTATTGACCCAGATTTTCTAGAAGGAGGAAATGACAAAGGACTTAAGGACGATCAGGTGTCGGTATACAAGAATTCTTAACCCGGAGCACAACCTGCCAAATTTGTTTTGGTGTTTATTTTGCAGCATAAGTTTACCATGGATAAATCCAAGCTAAACTTGGGGGCTAATGTCGGGGATATACCCCGTGGTGTAAACCGGCCGGACTTGGCGGTTTATTTGAGACCCCGCTGACACTTGGCGGTTCACCGGCGACCCGTTTGGACCTGGCGGTTCACGACTCATTGGTAATCCGGCAGGCGGGTGCGAGGAGCGACAAGACCTGGTGGCCCAACAGGCAGTTCATGAAGGCCGGTTCATACTATGGTGGGCCTGTTTAAGAGGAAAGGCATAAGGAATATTTGTCTTACAAGGAGTTAAGACCTGGACTTGTATCCGGTTTGTATTAGAGATAGACTAGTCCTAATCCTAATAGGACTCCACATGTAACCCGCCCCTTCAACATATATAAGGAGGGGCAGGGCTCCCCAAAGAGGAAGAAGCTATAGGTAAGAAGCAAGAAACAATCTTAGGGCTAGACACAAAGAGGAGAGCCGGTTTACGGCGACTCCCTCGTGATAATAATGAGACCTAGCCTCAAACAACATGTAGGGTTTTTACCGGATGATGTTTCCCGGGGCCCGAAGCTGTCTAAATCCCTGTCTTGTGTTGCGTCTCTCGATCCCGATCAACCCCTTCAAGCTACCACATAGATGCGTTGGCCTCGCGACTAAGTCCTGACACTAAGGACATCTGCCTTGACAAATCCATGACAAATACAGTATAAGAAGGGAGTGGAAAACAGAGTGGCTGATGCCCTTTCAAGGATTATTCCTAAATGTTCTGCTATTTCTGTTGTCACCCCTACTTGGGCTGGGGAGTTAATAGCTAGTTATCAGCAAGACCAACACACCAGAATATTGGTGGAACAGTTGCTGGTGCAAAAACAGGGCACTAACTCTAATTATACAATGCATGCTGGTGTAATCAGATACAAGGGAAAATTACTAGTGGGCAAGTCAAGTGAACTCAGAAGCAAATTAATATCTGCTCTGCAGAATTCCCCTATAGGAGGACATTCAGGAAGGAGGGCCACTTACCACAGAGTCAAAAACATTTTTTATTGGCAAGGTTTGAAAGCTGATGTAGAGAGTTTCATTGCTGCTTGTCCCATATGCCAGAGAGCAAAGCATGAAACTTGTTTACAACCAGGTTTGCTTGATCCCTTGCCAGTAGCAGACATGTCTTGGCAACACATCACAATGGACTTTGTAGAGGAATTGCCCAAGTCCAATGGCAAAGATGTGATCATGGTGGTAGTAGACAGGTTTACCAAACACAGTCATTTTATTCCCCTGTGTCACCCCTACTCAGTTTTATCTGTGGCCCAAGCTTTTGTGGACATCATTATTAAGCTGCATGGACCATCCAAGTTGATCATTTCAGACAGAGACATGATTTTTACCAGTAAATTGTGGAAAGACATATTTGCTGCCCTGAAGGTGGAATTGAGGTACAGTGCAGCATACCACCCTCAAACGGATGGCCAGACAGAGAGAGTTAATCAGTGCCTTGAAACATACTTGAGATGCATGACTACTGATCAACCCAAGAAGTGGCTCTCATGGTTATCTTTAGCTGAGTATTGGTACAATTCTACCTATCACACCACCCTCAAAATGTCTCCTTTTCAGGCCTTGTATGGATTTCCACCACCCTTGATCTCAGAATTGGCAATCCCTGGCCCTGAGGATGAGGAAGCACAGGATTTTATCTCCTCCAAGCAGCGCATCCTAGAACACTTGAAGGAAAATTTGGGCAAAGCTCAACACAGGATGAAGCGATATGCAGATCTCAAGAGGGTGGAAAGAGTCTTCTCAGTGGGAGATATGGTCTATTGGAAAATGGCTCCATACAGATTGGCTGCTTTTGGATTCAGAGGTGCTCTTAAACTTCAGAATAAATATTATGGCCTTTTTCTTATAGTACAGAAGGTGGGCAACGCAGCATATAAGCTCCAATTTCCTCAAGTGGTGCAGATACATCCAGTCTTCCATGTTAGCCAACTCAAGAAACACATTGGCAACAAGGCAATCCCAAGCCCAATGCTTCCAATGGTTAACAGTGATGGCACAATCAAAACGGGTCCGGCAGCAGTACTTCAGGTCAGACAGATACCACGCAACAACTTACCAGTGGTGCAGTGGTTAGTTCAGTGGCAAAACATATCCGAAGCAGAAGCTACATGGGAAGACGCAGACTTTGTTAAGTACTTCTTCCCAGAGTTCTTCAAAGCAACCACTCAAGCATGGGGGGCAGCAGCAACAACGACGTGAGGACTCGTCGTAACTCAAGAAGGGGGCAACGTCAGGCATCGACATGTTCAGTTAATTCAGTTAACTGTACAAGTTTAGAAAACGCTTCGCCAGAACCAACGATCAGGATCGCTCCTCACTAGCGCTCCGTCGCGAACCGTAGATCTTTTACTTACTGTTTAAGGACAATTACTGTTATCTTTCACCTTGTGCCGGCAGGCTGTCCCTATAAATACAGCCGGGGTGTGGCTGGCATCTCCATTCTACTCTATTCCAGAAGATTGCCGCAATGGCTCCTCTCATACTCTTATAGTTTATACTTTTATTAATACAGGGTGAATCATAGAGAGATTTTATACACTATCCTGGTCATATCTCGCTTAATTCTCCTATAGATCGTGACTGGGTCCTTACACTCTCTTTGCTCCTTTCCTGCCGGCCTCCCCATTGCCGCCCTCTTTGGCCTCCTCCTTTCCCTTGTCGTCGGCATCCTCCCCTCCCCTACAGCTCCACCTCCACTGTGAAGACCCCGCCGTCCCTGCTCCCCCATGACGATGGCCCAAGCCCCGATCCGGAACCAGACGGCAGGGAATAGGAGAGGAGGAGGCGAGCAGAGAGATAGGGCCGGCGGCGTGGGTCAGGGAGAGGAGGCGGCTGCGAGCGAGGAGCAAGGAGGCCGCTATTCGATTTTTCTTCTCGTGCGCTCGTGACTCTAGGGTTGGCCTCTCTCTCCTCCTCTGATGAGACACAACGCTAACCCGCTAACTGACATACATGTGGGCCAACAGCCAACAAGGGCCACCCGTCATAGCGTGGACGAGTAGCGGTGAATGTGCACACATCCTGCCGGAACGCACGTTGCGCGCGGCGACGGGATTGGAGGACCAAGAGTCAGCCAGACCCTCACTCTCCATACACGAGACGAGACCGCTCGCCCACTCCCGATACGTCAGACGGGACGCGACCGAACCCAGACGAGGCAAGCAACACGCACACATAAAGGTCACAGGAGGACGCCGACGCGTGGGACCAAAACACAGCCAGGCCCACTCGCAGCCGCACCAGAATTCCAGCCAGAGGAAAGAGCGGGGGGAACAACCCGCGCAGAACTGACGATGCGCGCAACGCGCGCACGCGGAGTGGCAGGAGAGGCTGACCGCGCACCCCAAGAACGGGCACCCAGCCAATCGAAAATCGCCCAAGCCCACCGGTCATTTCCCATGCACGTTTCACCGCTCGGTCAAAACGGCGACGCACGTTTTCGAGCTAGATCCAACGGCCAGCAGAGAAGAAAAGACCACATTAACCACAATCGGACGGCAAGCGAAGGATGAAATCGGGGGAGCTCCCTGGGAGCGAGTTGACCAGCCTCTGTATTGTTTTAAATTTAATACAAAGTTGTATTAAAATTAAGACATTTATTTTCGAATGGGGGGAGTGCATTTGAAAAAACTTCATAGTACCGTATTGATATGGAGGTTAAGAAGCCGGAAAAGGACCCTTGGATGTTAACATGTTGGTATGGTTAAGCAAATACAAGCCTGAGGCGATTGTTTCCTTTGGTCGCAAAACCAAATGGAACCAACAGACAAGCCGAGGCATCAGCGAGGTAAAGCTTCTCGGTTCCGTGCTTTGCGTAACACTAATGTACAGTGATGATGATTAGTGAGCTAGTAAGTATTAATGTCAGATTGTGGAACCAAAGCTCACATAGATTCATCAGAATTCGTCAGCTACGACAAACATAGATAAAAGGAACTAGTTCACCTCAGAGCGTTACCGCTGAGGACCGAGATCAAATAGGCGTTGCAACAGTCTGATTGAGACTTTAAGTAGTACACCAAACACGTTTACAGTACTACACTGCACTCACTAACACCAGCGTTTACAACAATCGCATTCCTTAGATGTTATGACCAAGAAAGCCGGATTGCAGCAGCATAATTTAGCAACATGGAACAAATTCGTGCCAGGGCAATAGCTAGACAAACAACAACACTAATCGAGTTATCTTCACAATTACAACATGCTTAATCTGTAGGCATTGCTCCGGAAAGAAAAACAAGAATCGAACTAGAGGGAGTGTCAGCACTAGCAGATTGAATGGCACTATTTAAGTTGATTCACAAATCACCCAGCTTCAAGAAAACTTTATAGGAAAGCTGGTTGACAGCTTAGCTTGCAGAACTTAAACTGTAGCAGCCTGAATTCATTAGCTACAGCAAAAGCAGATAAAATGTATACTTGCTCAATTAATGGCAATGAGTCGCCGAAATCTTCAGAACTAACATCAAATAGGCATTATGGCAGCCTGATTGAGACTTTCAATACACTAAAAAGTTCAGACTACACTCACCACCATATTAGAACTTAGGGCACATAATCCATAATAAATATTATGGCCAAGAAAACCAGATTTCATTTTCCTTAAATATTGACCACATGAAACTACTTCGAGTAGAAAAAATAACCATGTCCGTTGAAAATTGGAATATGCTTAATCTCTAAGGTTACCAGGGATTGTTCCGGACACAAAATCAAGCTAGCAGGAGCATGAGCACCAGCAAATTGGATGACATAATTTAAGTCGATTCAGAAATCAACAGACAAACTGTTCAGCCTGAAGAACAAGAGCCAATTCCTCGAAGAAGCACAAGCTTGAGTTGTAGGCAACACTACTGCCCATCCGCGCCTGCTAATGAGTCTGAGAAGAGTGGAACATAGGGTACAAATAGTGGTGCTCTGTCTTTCTTAAGATTAAGGATACGACGGAATTCCCGATGTTGCATATCATAAGATGCCAATGTATCAACATCACATGAATCCAGGAAAATAGTGTCACGATCTGGATGAATAGCAGTCACCTTGTACTCCGCCTTGGTTTTGCTTCGCAACTCATCATTGCTGACACTATGCTTCAAGACCCATTCTTTACTATCATAATCTTCCATGCACCAGACTGATGCTATCTTGGTAGCTAGGGATGTATCCTCCTTCTTGTTCTTATCAACAATACCTAGGGATGTGGTAGCATAGTGCAAGCGCCCCTGTGACAATCCAATCGTACCAAAACTCAAACCACCTGATGGCACACGGATAGCCTTCCACACCTGCCCCTCCATGTCCACTGCTACCAGCACAGCATCGTCGTCCAGCTTCATGGGTTTCAGCATACCAAGCAAGTGCAGCATACCATGAAAGAAGACACTTGCAAGGCCAGCGTACAGGGTAATTTTCTCAACCAAGCGGCTTTGTCTACGCTTCCAGGCTCCAGTTTGCGAAGAGTAGATGTTCACTCCTGTGACGCAATCCTCCTGATCGGTCTCCTCAAACTGAAGAACGTGGAAATGGGACGAGACTGCTGGATCAAAACCCAAACGAGCTACGCCGCGATGGCCTTTTGGCACCTTGGCGTGAGGGGGCAGATCAACCCACCTCTCAGTGGCCGGATTGCACACGATGAAATGAGATTCAAGCGGCGTACGCTTGTCCGTTGAAGGGGGAGAATGGGCCATGTAGCAGAGGCAGAGGAGAAGGCCATTGCAGGCGTCCAGCTGGTCGACATACAGGTACTTGTCGGGTGGCAGGAAAGCGAGGGACAGGTCGACCGGCGGGGGTGCGTCGACGGAGACGCTGGCGAAATGGAACTTAAGGAAGCGGGGATCTGCCCAGTGGTAGGTGCTGTAGAGGAAGCCGGCGAGGGCCTGGGGCAGCTTCTTGCGGTTGGCGGGGTCCGTGATGAGGGCGCGCCAGGACGGCGAGACGCACTTGAAGCGGTGGATGGACCTCGCGGGGAGGCGGGAGAGGATCTCCACGATGAGGTCGTCCGTGAGGAGGCTGGCCGCCTCCGCCACCGGAACTGCCTCCTGCGCCGACGCCGGAGGGTTCGTCGCCCTTGCCTTCTTGTGCACAGAGCTCTCCTCCTCCATGGCGCCGCTTAAAGGAACAAGGGATTCACAAATCGATTCATCAATCTGGGCTAGAAGGACGAATTGATGGGGTAGCAGACGGTTTTCCCCTGCGCGTGAAGAGAAATACCTTGGCTTGAGGCGGCGGCGTAGGGTGCGATTGTTCGTCGGACGCGACGGCGGCGGCGTAGGCGGCGACGGGGGTTCGGTAACCCACCGATTGGGCAAATGTTACTGTGGCGCAATGGATAGTGGGTAATGTTGGGCCGCAAAAGCATTAGCAGTGAAATACTGGGCCCTGTTTTACATTATACTATGTCGGCCCCTCCCTCAAAACAAAAATGTTGGCCCCTCCACTTCACTTCTGCACATGTCTCTTTTCTCAATTCTCAAAAAAAAAAACATGTCTTTTTCTCAAAAAGAAAACTTCTGTACACGTCTCAAAAAAAGAAGGCGAAGTATCGAGTGAAAACTTGATTTCAGTGAAAATCTGGAAACTTGAATCCCATCCCGTTGGATCTGTAGTGAACGGCATCTACTCAAGTGCGGAGCTCCCACTAGCAACTTAAACACACATTAGCACAAAACCCCCTCCTTCCTAGTAATGTTGTCAGGATTTTGACCCTTGCTTGTCCCCTCCCCTTCCTATCCCGCAGCGACGCCGGCGCGCCCCACGCCGGATGACTGCCGAGGAGAGGCACCACAGCCGACACTGCCAAATGCGGCGGTGCGTCCATGCACCACGCCAATTCCCCTTGGCGGGGACGGATCCTGCAGCGAGGCAGGCACAGCCAGCGCTCGTAGTGGCGGCACCGCAGGCACCCACCGCGTGGAAGCTCCACTCAGCCGGAAGGGGGTTCCAAGGTGAGGCAGATATAGACAGAGCTCGCAACAACGGGGAGGGCTCGCGAGGTGAGGCGACTACAGCAGGCGGCGCTCATAGCTGTGGCGGTGCAGGCGCTGAAGATGAAGTTGAGCGGCGCCGGTGGTCGTGTCCTGTATGTGTATGTAGGGAGCCCGTCTAGCAAAAATGTGCTGCAATTTTCATGTAAATTCCGTGTAGGTAGTATCTGATTCAGTGTGAAGTTGTAGCTCCTCCTAATTCTTGATGTACAGAGTCTTCTCTCTGACTTAATAGCTCATCCTTTGTAAACTTGTAGCTGAATGTTGATGTATATTACCACTCAAGATTCAACGGGATTTTTTGCTTTAGTTTATATGACTAATGGAGTGAGTTTTTTGTACAGATCTGAATAATGGTGGAAACACCATTGCAACTAGCTACATGATTACACTTTCTAGTAATAAGTATAGAAGAAAGTAAGAACTAAAAATGCAGTAAGCATCACAAGGTTGCATGCTTGCAACAAAGAGTAGTTCATATTCCTGAAATGCAGTAATCATCAAAAGCTTGCAGGCTTTTAGCAGTTTCTATTCCTAAAAGATCACAAGCTTACTCTGCATAATGGGTTGTTTCATTTCCGCAGGAGAAAAGAACCTACAAAATGGCTCAAATCATCTCCCAACGAGAGTTTAATGGCCAGTTCTTTGCATAAGTTGTAAATAAGTTTCTGATTGTTACCAATTTTCTCTTTAGATGACACGCTACAATTTAGATTCACAATACAAACACTAGAAAATTCTCAAACTTAAACATTCAGAGATACAGAAATCTCAAAATCTCATACCACATGAATTTCATACCCTCAATAGGTCAAAACATACAGTGGAACTCTGAATTTCATCTTGTTCTACACCAAAATTAAAAGCACCACCGGCTTGCCTCAAATCAAATAGAAGGGGAGGTCAGGGGACCGAATAGAGGCACGGCAATCAAAGATCGAGGGGCAGTGGTGAAGAGTACTCCAAAGAGTCAGTCACGGCCGCCGAGCGCGAGCGGCCACCGACGGTAGCCCCATGGCGATCAGCGAAAGGAAAGTCACGGTGCCAGCCAGACGTGGCCGATGGAGGGAGAGTCGTAGCCAATGGGGAGCCAATAGAGGCCGGTGGAGGGCAGTCGCTGCCAAGGGAGGTCTCGTTGCAGCCGGCGTAGGGCAAGGGCTAGCCGGCGGTTGAGGCTCCATCGAGACGCATAACAGGATTGAAGACGAATCCATCTCACGAAGAGTCAAGGACTATGGCCCTAGATGGCGAATAAGAGATGGCGTTTTGTGCTAATATGTGTTTAAGTTGCTGGTGGGTGCTCCGCACTTGAGTAGATGCCGTTCGCTACCGATCCAACGGGGTGGGATTCAAGTTTCCAGATTTTCACTGAAATCAAGTTTTCACTCGATACTTCGCCAAAAAAGAATTCACTTCTGTACAGTTTCTGAAAAAAAAACTTCACATCTGTACAGCGCAACAAACGTTGTCATCGCCTAACTTTTTTTAAAGAAAATATGTCTAAAAAAAGCCTAAAAGAACTTTGTCTTCCATTCGCTATAAGAATTTGTCAACAGGACGCGAAACTTGAAACCAGATTGCTCGCTCGTTTATCTTCACCATGTTTATTTAATTTTACCAAATGACATATATATTAAAGATGTCATCTGAATATCTTTATTAAAGAAATCAGTCAACCCTTACAAGGTCATCCTTAAAAAAATAAAATTACACGCCGGTCCTTGGGTAAATTAACGCCGTCTTACTCCTACACCCACTAGCGATGCGCCGTGAGCGAAGCAGGCTCAATGCCACCTATGGAACTCCGAAATAGCCTCGGAGCCAGGGAAACGTTGTTGATGCAGCAGCCGAGAAGTCGTCTATGAGAGTCAGAAGATGTTGAGGACAAAAAACTCAGTAACAGATCGCCATCCTGTAGAAGAAGACGATGAAGAGGGGTGGACGACCAGCCCAAATCATGCCAGACAGGCTCGGGGAGACATGACCTCACAAGCTTCCGCACTACCCCGAAGTTGGTCAACCAAGACAATAATGACCTTGCTCACAAATGAGTAGACGATGGTGAAGCACATGTTCCATTGACTTGCACCGTCCGCCGGCCGGTACAACATCGTCTTATCGTCGCCGTGCCAAATGGTTGGCATCGTGTCCGTTGTTCGGCCGTGTATAGCTAGCCAAACAGGCCAGCCCGGTACGGCCCATCCTAATCGTGCCTGGCACGGCCCGACCCGCCTAGGCACGATTATTATACGAGCCGTGCCATGCCGGCCCACGTGGTGCAACCTGCAGCCCAGGCACGTCCCGTATGCTAATCGGGCCGGCCCATCGGCATGCCAAGCCCACTAATCTACCTCCTATTTTGCGCACTGGGCGTTTTTAGCCTATTTTTACCTGTTGGCCCATATTAGGATACATAAAAATATAAATAATAATAATAAGTTAATCGGGTTGTGCCGTGCCGGCCCGCGTGCTCGCCCTTCAGGCCCAGGCACGGCCCATGGCGTGCCGCGTGCCGGGCCTGGCCCGTTTAGCACGTGACGTGTCGTGCCAGACCCATGCTGTGTCGGCCGTGCTACTGGGTCGGCCCAGCTATCCTGGCCCGTTTTGCCAGCTATACGGCCGTGGAGGGAGCCGTGTGTACATGTTGAAGTACACTGGAACGAACAACCTTCAGAGAACACATCTGAACGAATAGAGCAACAAATTAACCGCAGAGGTTTCACGGAGGTGATTGATTCCCTCCGCCCTTATCCCTTTAATACTACCTTCGAGGAATTTCTCTTGCGCTAGGAGCCAATCCGCCATCAGCGTGGTAAAGTTTCCCAGATAGTTTCTCAGATCACATTGCTTTGCTGTGATTATGGTGACATGATCGACGAATGTGCACTTGAATGTCCCTATTTCAGTTCAAGCTGCTAGAAAATAGGAGTAAAGGAAATGGTTTCGATAATTGAGGGACTATGTATATGAACCAATTCACTACTAAGTTGTTGGAAATAAATTCTTCTTTTTCGGTGTGCTTGTGAGTTCGTGTGATATGGAAAACATGTAGGAGCAAAAAATAATTCTATGATTTACTGATGTTGTCCATGGGGACTGGGTAATGTTTTAACGGGAATGTAGTTTCCGAAGAAACATCACAGATGTCTAGAAAATGACAGGAAACATGGGGAAATTGTGGGACATAGTTCAATAGATTTATTCAGGTCAGAAACTGAATAAACCATGGTGTAATTATATGGTGTTGTGATAGAAACTCAGACTGGATTCACCAGAATTCATTAGCTTAGATGAGAGGAACTTGATCGATGCAGTGCATTACCGCTCAGGACTAAAGATCAAATACACTCACATTGCAACATTCTTATTGAGACTTTCAGTAAACTAAGCTGCACCCACCGATATGATTAATCTGTAAGTATGCCAGGCATTGCTCCAAACAAACAATCAAGCTAGCGGCAGTGTAAGCACAACCAGATTGAATGGCATCATTTAGGAGACTCCAGAAAGAGAAACACAGGGAAGAAATAAGCATTTCTTGTTTTTCTCACCCGGCAAGAAAAAATTTCATTACGAAAGGTGTGCAACACTACTGCACATCTGCACGTTTTATTTCATCACTGATGCAAGTATTCAGTTGGGTTAACAAATTAAGTACTCCCTCCGATCCAAATTAGTACTCTCGCTGTAAACTAATATAAGATCATTTAGATCACTAAAGCCTCGTTTGTTTGGCGTGGGTTGAAGGGGTTTTCAGAGGATTAACCTCGCGAGGCCCAGAATCCTCCGAAATCCCCGTTGGCCCATTTGGTACACGGCAACACCCTCGATTCCCCTTCGACCCACTTGTTTCCACGCGGTTCAGAAGGCTCGAGGGGGGGCTCGAGGATTTGGAGAAGCCGCCGCTCGACTCGTGAAGACGCCGCCGCCCGACCCTCTCCAAGACTCCGCCGTCCAGCGCCTCCCCAAGACGCCGCAGCTCGACGCCTTGACGCCGGCGTACCTCCTCCGGCGTACTGGACTTCTCTCCGGTGGTATGTCCTCGCCTCCCCTCCTTTCCCCTTGTCGTCTAGGGTTTGCTATCGGCCATGGTTGCTGCCTCTTCCTCCCGAGGTGCCGGCCGTCAACCAAGTTGTGGGCGACGATGTAGGGCTCGGTGCCGTAGTTGCCGGACATGTAGTAGAGGTGGAGCAGCACGGAGCAGCGTCCACATCCCTTTGCCTGAACTTACCATCTGCATCTGTTTCCGTGGATCGACTGAGGATCTGTACATGTTGAACTACCAAACAGACCGTGCTGCAATGGTTACAGATAGTAATTTGACCACTTGCATGCTTCCTTAGTTCCTTTGTTTTCTGGAGATCGTGTGTACCTGAATTTTGAGTCGTTCTTGTTCATACTGAATGAGCATTGCGGTTTAGATAGGTATACAGTGTGCTGGTACAATGCTTGCAGAGTTGCAGTCCAGTAGTTTGAGGACTAGCAAGCGTGTTGCTTTGTTCTGAATTACAGTACAGTACATGAATTTGAAAAAAAAACGGTGCGTTATCAATTAGACATTCTTCTGCTTTCATATGTTACCTCAGCAAAGGTACTAGAGTGCTTGCAGATTGGTAATTAGAAGACTTTGTACCATTGCGCTAGTTTCTGAACTCGAGAAGTACCTGAATTTTGAGTTGTTCGTCACTCATGAATGAAGGTACTAGAATGTTTTACCTTGACACTTGTTTTGGTCCCCACCTGTTTTGCTCTGCTTTTGAAATATTTGCGAGCTGATCCGCCCTGTGGTCTCTGCTTCATTCTGTGTATTAAGTAGTCTTCTTGATATTTATCAATTGTTATGCCTCATATCACCACTTGTTGAGCTGGAGAATTGATTTGTTATACTGGCAGCCAGCCTATACATTGGTTTGTCTGTCTTGACGAATTATTAGTTTGTAATCTGGAAAGCATCTTTCTTTAAAGAATTATTCCTGGAACAGTTTGTTAGCTCATGATAAAGGAAATCTGAAATGCCTCCAAAGATTCAACTGTTCTCCCCTATTTTGGGGTTCAAGGGAAAAGAAGGAAAAGTCCAAAAATGCCCCACACTCACATGCCCCCAGACCCAAGAGAGACAATTCCTATGAGAGATCAAGGTCAAAGATCTGATTAGGATAGGCAGGCCGTATACAGGGCCACTCTCTGGACCTTCCAGCTGAGTTAGTCCAACTATATATAATTGTGCCTGTGCATGTCCATCCAGCTATATATAATTGTGCAGCTGATTTAGATAAATCAAGTTTTCATGTGCCATGCATGTCGATAATCTTTTTTATTTATAAATTAATAGAGTCAAACTCTACGAGCTCTCTGTTTTCTTTCATATAAAAGTACTCTGCGCGTTTATTGTCCCTTTTGAGAACACTGTTTGCGGATAAATTAGGCTAGTCTAGAACCATGCGTGTTTCAGATAAACCTTTGTCAACATACATATCTGCAAATTGTATGATCTATCTAAACCTTTGTCCTTTTTCAACTTTGCTGCCCGTGGGCATGCTTGTGCTGCTGTACAGACTTGTTTGTGCATGGAGCTGTGCTTGCAATGTAGGGTCTAGAGGCATGTATAAGGCACAAACGGCAGCTCAATGGCAATTTTCTTTTATAAATGGGAAGAAGACGTTTGGACTCTTTTCCTTTTGTGAGAAGGGATCTTTCGTTTTATGCTAAACTGAACATGCTTGGATTATGGTGCCCATCCAGACTCTCATTTTGCTTTTGTTTTATGATCAGGTTCTCAGGCAACCAGAGAAGCAAGATTAAACAATTTGGACAAACTATTGGCCATTCAAAAACTGGATGATCATGACATCATCAAGAGCAATTCATATGTATGACAACATCATTCTCAGTGGTCTGTAAAAATATAACTAATTGTGAGCTATTGCACAAGTACCCTGTGTTGCATTATGTTTGTTGCAAAATTATGGTGTTGCTGTGAAAGATCACGGATGAGATATTATTGATTCCAAGTAATGTTGTTTTTGAGAAATCATGTTGTTGCTGTGATATAATTGATATTGTTTTGATGAGATATTGATCTAAAGTCAGGCAAAAGTTATGTTATTGCTATGAAGAATTGCTGCAAATTATTCTCCTGTAGCAAGTTCTTTTTAATATGATGTTGTTTTACTTCTAAAGATTGCATTTTTACACATTTGCACTATCTTATCTGAATATGGGAATCCCTCCCTACCAAACAAGTTTTTCATATGAAGGGAATAGTGTCTAGAGGGGTTTAGAGGGTTGGGATCTGGGGGGATTGGGTGGAACAAGGGGATTCACCAAATCCCCTGAAATCCCCTCCTCCCCAAACCTCCCAAATCCACTCCTACCAAACAAGGCCTAAGGGAGTACAACTTTAGTACGAAGTTGTACTAGAGCTGCGACAATTGATTTGGATTGGAGGGAGTAGCAGAAGTTAAACCACAGCATTCTCAATTCATTAGCTACAGGACAAGTACTCCCTCCGTTGCTAAATATAAGTCTTTTTAGAAATTTCACTACGGACTACATACGGAGCAAAATGGATGAATCTATACTCTAAAATATGTCTATATACATCCGTATGTAGTTTGTATTGAAATCCTAGAAAGACTAATGCATCACCGAAAACCTGAGGGCTAGAATCAAATAGACATTGCAACAATCTGATAGACTCTCAGTACACTAAAGTTTTACCAACAACCCTCACTAATAATGTACTCCCTCCGTTTATAAATATAAGTCTTTCTAGAGATTTCAATACAAATTACATATGGATGTATATAGACATATTTTGGAGTGCATTTTGCTCCGTATGTAGTCCCTTATTGGAACCTTTAAAAAGACTTATACTCCCTCCGTCTGGAATTACTTGTCATCAAAATGGATGGAAATGGATGCATCTAAAACTAAAATACATCTAGATACGTCCATTGCAATGACAAGTATTTTCGGACGGAGGGAGTATTTAGGAATGGAGGGAGTAGTAATCTTAGGATTTAGGACACAAGATCCTTAGTGTCTTGAACACGAAAACCAGATTTCAGAATAACTCTGTGACATGAAACTAATTCGTATCCAGACAATAGGACACAAGCACCAGCAAATTGAATAATTCAGCGACAAGAATAGTAACCAAGTTTTTCCAAACAGACAATCAAGCTAGCAGGAGCACACAAGTTAAATGACATAACTTAAGCAAATTCAGAGATCAACAGACAAAAATAGTTCAGCGCCTACAGAAGAGCAAAGTCTTATAAGAACCACAAGCTTGACTTGTAGGTAACACTACTGTCCATCTGCACCTGCAAATGAGTCTGAGAACAATGGAACATAGGGTACAAATAGTGTTGCCCGGTTTTCCCGAAGACTACGGATTTGATGGAACTTCCGATGTTGCATATCGTATGATACCAATGTATCAACATCATATGAATCCAGAAAAACGGTGTCACGGTCTGGATGAAAAGCAGCCACTTTGTAGTCCACACCAGTTATGCTCCACAGCTCATCGTTGCTGACACTATGCTTCAAGACCCATTCTTTACTATCATAATCCTTCATGCACCAGACTGTTGATGTATCCTCCTTTTTCTTCTTCCTCTTCTTCTTCTTCTTGTGGTCAGTAGCTAGCGGTGTGGTAGCATAGTGCATGCACCCCTGTGACAATCCAATTCTACCGAAACTCAAACCACCAGACGGCACACGGATAGTGTTCCACACCTGGCCTTCCATGTCCACGGCTACCAGCACAGCATCATCCTCCATGTTCATGGGATACAGTAACCCAAGCAAGTCCAGCATACCGTGAAAGAAGACACTTTGCGAGGCCAGTGAACAGGCTAATTTTCTCAACCAAGCGGCTCTCTCTACAAATCCATGCCCCGGTTTGAGAAGAGTAGATGTTCACTCCTGTGACATATTCCTTCTGCTGGCTGTCCTTAAACTGAAGCACGTGGAAATGGGACGAGACTGCTGGATCAAAAGCCAAGCGAGCGAAGATGCGACTGCCGGGTGGCACCTCGGGGTGAGGGGGGAGGTCGACCCACCTCCCGGTGGCCGGATTGCACACGATGTAATGGGATTCAACCGGCGTATTCTCGTCCCCGGAAGGAGAAGAAGGGAGCATGTGGGCGCGGCAGAGGAGGAGGCCATTGCAGGTGTCCAGCTGGTCGACATACCAATACTCGTCGGGTGGCAAGAAAGAGAGGGACATGTCCACCGGCGGGGCTGCGGCGCCGGAGACTTTGGCGAAGTGAAAGTTGTAGAAGCGGGGGTCCGGCCTGTGGTAGGTGTTGTACAGGAAACCGGCGAGGGGATGGGGCAGCTTCTTGCGGTGGGCGGGGTCGGCGATAAGGTCGCGCCAGGCCGGGGAGACGCACTTGAAGCGGTGGACGGACCTGGCTGGAAGGCGGGAGAGGATCTCCAAGATGAGGTCGTCCGTCAGGAGGCTGGCCGCCGCCGCCGCCGCCGCCGGCACTGCTTCCTCCTCTGGAGATGTAGTCGTCCTTGCCTTCTTCGCGGAACCTTTCCCCTCCATGGCGCCGCTGAAAGGATTCAAAGGGGTTACGATAAATCAATCTGGTTAGGATAAATCAATCTGTACAGTGGATTCATCAATCTGGGCGAGGAGGACGAATTGACGGGGAACTAACTCGCGGTCTCTTCGTGCGCGCGAGGAGAAATACCTTGGTTTGAGGCGGCGGCGTAGGCCGCCATTATCCATGAGGACGCGACGGCGGCGGCGCTTCTCGGCGGCGATGGAGGATCGATAACCTGCTAACCGTAGCATTTGTATAGTTTTTATTAGGGCAGCAGCATTTTTTATACATTGACTGCAGTGGATAGTGGAATAGCGGATGATGTTCGGCCCGGCCGCAACGGGATTTTTTTCTACGGGATTAGCGGCCTAATCATGGGGGACTCCTATAGGGTGCCTTCACCGCCGCGCAAGGATCTGGCGCCCGCAGCAGCGGTTGGATGGGCCGGCCCACGATCACGCAACAAAGCAACGAGAGAAAAATGACAGCCAAAAATACCTCAAGACCGTGATTCGACCTCGCGCCCTCCAGCTACCACACGGTGAGGCTAGCCACTGCACCACCTAACGGCTAGCGGATATTCTCACCGCGAAAGTTTAAATAAACAGCAAATAGACGCGCTATTTATTGCACAATACACTGTGGCATTTATACATTTCAATTATTGAAAATATGTTCAAATATTACGGATGGAGTTCTTGGGCATGCAAAAAAAGGTCTGCGTATTCAAAAATAGTTCTGAATACACATTGAACATTTTCTTAGTATAGGGTGAACATTATTCAAAAAACACTGAACATTTTTTTAAAATACGCTGAACTTTATTTGAATACATGCTGAACAAAATTTCTCTACAGGATGAACATTTTTAATACACACTGAACATTTTTTCAATGTATAGTAAACAATATTCAAATACACGTAGAATTTTTTTAAAATACGATGAACTCCTTTTGAATGCATGTTGAACAAAATTTCTATACATGATGAACATATTTTATACCCATTGAACATTTTTCCAATGTATGGTGAACATTTTTCTTCAATACGGTTAACAAAAATTTGGAATTCAGAACTATTTTTGAAACATGAACAAAATTCGAAAACATGAACACAATTTGGAACTTAGAAAAACATTTTCTGAAAAGTCAAATGAATTTCGAAAAATCTGAACATATTTTGGATATTGAAAATAGTTCATCCAATTCGAAAATAGTTCATCGAATTTAAAAAACTTCACTGGTTTTCAAAAAAAGTTCATTGAATTTGAAAAAAAAGTTCATCGATTTTGAAAAAAGTTCATGGAATTTGGTTAGAAAAGTTCATCGATTTTGCAGAAAATGTTCACGCATTTTGCAGAAAAGAAAAAATGAACAAAACCGTTCCAATAAAAAAGGAAAAAGAAAAAACTGTTCCAAAAAAAACCATTCCAGCAAATAAAAAAAAGATTATAAGAAGAAAAAGGCCAGTACACGTCAAGTAGGCTGGCTGGTTGGTTGTGACAACGAACTCTGAGCAAGGAGGTCGCCAGTTCGAGTAACCGTGCGGACGCTGTTTTTTGCGTCTTTAAAAGAAGTAACGTGGGCCGGCCCAGTGCGGTCAAAGGGGTGTGCGCCCTGTACCGTTAAGCCTAAAACGGGCGCTACGGGCGCTGTTTAGGAAATGCCCTAATCCTGCGCCTAATCAGGCCCGCGTTTAACTCAGAGATGGCCAAACGGGCCCGGCCCGGCCTGTGCTAGTCGTGCCTTACACGGTACAGCCCGCTGTGGCATGTTCTTCAATAGCCGGGCTACTGTGCCGGCCCGCATGACCCGCTCCTCGGCCCAAGCAAGCCTGTGGCACGTTTAACACACTAGGCCATATGTTTTAAGCATGTTGGGCTGTTTTTAGGCCTACTGGGCTATATTTTTGGTTTTGTATATAAAAATAAAAAAACATGAAAAACAAAATAGTCCCTCGGTTCTAAATTCTTGTCTTAGATTCGTCTAGATAAGGATGTACCTAGTCATGTTTTAGTTTTAGATGCATCCATATATATAAAATATAAAACAAGAACTTTGAGAGATAAGGATGTACCTAGTCATGTTTTAGTTTTGGGATAATTAGATTTATGCCCCTAGTTGTGTCCCACTTGTCTGTTTTACCCATAATTCTCAAAAGTCAACGGTTCTGTCCAAATCACTTTGCTCCTCTTATGCTTTTGCCCTTTGACCGTTTGATCGTCAGTTTGAAAACTTCATAACTAATTCATACTAAATCAGAAAAATGCAAATAAGATACCAAAATATTCAGAAAAACACCATCTATATGTCAGTGTCATTTGCATTCATGAAAAAAATGTTGGAAAGTGCACATCTGAGTTTTAGCTCTTTTGATACCACCATGAATAGTAAACTCTAAAAAAATTTAAAAAAATTCAAAAAAAAATATGGTGGCAAAGAACGACAAATGTTCTAAGTGCTTGCCAAGTTTCATTAGGGAATAACATTCGTGGGTGCCGCGGCAAAAAAAACAATCAGCACTCCAAAATAGATTATTTTTTTGCCACGACTTCCACGAATGTCGTTCCCTAATGAAACTTGGCAAGCACTTAGAACATTTGTCGTTCTTTGCCACCATATTTTTCTTGAATTTTTTTAGAGTTTACTATTCATGATGGTATCAAAAGAGCTACAACTCGGATGTGCACTTTCCAACACTTTTTTCATGAATGCAAATGACACTGACATATAGGTGATGTTTTTCTGAACATTTTGGTATCTTATTTGCATTTTTATGATTTAGTATGAATTAGTTATGAAGTTTTCAAACTGACGGTCAAACGGTCAAAGGACAAAAGCATAAGAGGAGCAAAGTGACTTGGACAGAACCGGTGACTTTTGGGAATTAGGGGTAAAACAGACGAGTGGGACACAACTAGGGGCATAAATCTAATTATCCCTTTAGTTTTAGATGCATCCGTATATATAAAATATAAAACAAGAACTTTGAGACTGAGGTAATATAAATAGGTCGTGTCGTGCTGGTCGTCATGCCCATGCACATCCCTAGGCATGCCGTGTGCTGGGCACGATCCATTTAGCCCGTGTCATGCCTGACTGTGGAGGGACGCGCCCATCGTGCTAGCGGACCGGCATGGCACGCACGGGCCATTTAGCCGTGTCGTGCCTAGCCATGGAGGGACGCGCCCGTCGTGCTAGCGGACCGGCCTGGCACGCACGGGCCATTTAGCCGTTTCGTGCCTGGCCATGGATGGACGCGCCAGTCATGCTAGCGGATCGGCCTAGCATGCATGACCCAGGTGGCCAGCTTTGGTTTAACTTTCGCTGCCTGTGCAGATCTATATGCCCCCCGTCCTAAAACAGACATGGTTGCCCTACACGTCCGCGAAAAATGACGGAGCCGGCAATCCAACTACATTTTCTTTGTTCAGGCCTCCTTCATTTCAAATGCATATCAATATGAGCATTTTTTTCTAAAAAAAATATGAGCAAATTAAAGTGTGGTATTCATAGCGGCCGATCACAACTAAAAAAAGGCGATGTTCATAGTTTTACATGCGCTCAATCACAGAGTTCCAGTACGTGAAAAACGAAATTTTTTGCTCCACGGACAAACATGTAAATTTCATTTATGACATTTTTGGTATTGCAAACTTTTGTTCAAATATACACCCAACCAGATGGGTGTTTTGTATTCTTTGTGATTGCAGCAATATTGCACAAATTTACTATATTTTAGGAAAAATTATGACTCCAACAAAATATTGTCATGATTTAGGACACAAGATTTCTCTAAACTTGTCACATAACTTTTTATATAAGTTTGCCTTCATTTTCTAGACACAAATTTTTATTCTAAATCTGGCCATAGATGGTATCTATGTATTATAACCATGGAAAGTTTATTATTTGTAGATGGCAGATTTTTATATGTTATTGTAGCTGTTTTTGGAGTTAAGTGCAACTTCCCGAGTTTTTTTTTGTTTGCTAGTGTGTCCGAATGAAAACATGTCTTTTTTGGTTTTGGAGTTAGCGCTGGGGTTTTATCTGCGCGAATGGAAGAGTTCGATCGATCCTACCTCCCCTAGCGAACTTTAACCTCAAATCTTAGAGCATCTCCAGTCGTTCGGCCCCTCAGGGACTTGAAATATCGCCGCTTGGGGGTCAACCGGTGGTAATTTCGGCAGGTGGGGGGGGGGGGCTCAGGTTCCCAGCCGCCAAATTCGGCCCAAGTTCGTCCTGCTTCGGCACAAATTCAAAATAAACTATTTTTTATCACATAGTTCATCATAGAAATCAATATAAATCAAATAGTTCAACGAAGCAAACTCATAATTCAAACACAAATTAAAACTCATAGTTCATCACACGTCGAACTAGACGTTGCCTTTGAGCCTCCATAGGTGCTCCACCAGATCGTGTTGCAGTTCTTGATGCACCTGTGGGTCTCGGATCTCCTGACGCATATTGAGGAAGACATACCATGATGCCGATAGTTGGTGATCAACTTGGGCAAGAGGACCCTGCCTGTAATATGGTTTAGTGTCGAACACTGGCTCTTCCTTCTCGCTCTCAATGTTCATGTTGTGCAAGACGACACGCAAGTCATGACTTTCCACATTTGATCTTTCGACCAGGTTAGAGCGGGGTACCAGACAACAACAAATCAAGATTGGAGCACACCAAATGCCCTCTCGACATCCTTCCTACAAGCCTCTTGACACTTGGCAAAGTAGGACTTCTCGCCTCTTGGCACAGGGTTTGAGATAGTCTTCACAAATGTGGACCATCTCGGATAGATGACATCTGCTACGTAGTATCCCTTGTTTTAGTGGCACCCATTGACATGACCTCGAAGTTCACTGGAGGATCATGACCTTCAACAATCTTGGCAAAGACATTCGAGCATTGAAGTATGTTGATGTCATTGTGAGTTCCTGGCATACCAAAGGAGTGCCAAATCCAGAGGTCCCGTGTGGCCGCTGCCTCAAGTACCACACTGCAAGCTCTTTTGGCGCCTTTTGAAGGAAATATGCCCTAGAGGCAATACTAAAGTTATTATTATTTCCTTAATTCATGATAAATGTTTATTATTCATGCTAGAATTGTATTAACCGGAAACTTAGTACATGTGTGAATACATAAACAAAACATATAGTCTCTAGTATGCCTCTACTTGACTAGCTCGTTAATCAAAGATGGTTATGTTTCCTAACCATAGACATGTGTTGTCATTTGATGAACGGGATCACATCATTAGGAGAATGATGTGATGGACATGACCCATCCATTAGCTTAGCATTATGATCGTGTTAGTTTCATTGCTACTGCTTTCTTCATGACTTATACAAGTTCCTCAGACTATGAGATTATGCAACTCCCGAATACCGGAGGAATACTTTGTGTGCTACCAAATGTCACAACGTAAATGGGTGATTATAAAGGTGCTCTATAGGTGTCTCCCAAGGTGTTTGTTGGGTTGGCATAGATCGAGATTAGGATTTGTCACTCCATGTTTCGGAGAGGTATCTCTGGGCCCTCTCAGTAATACTAATCACTATAAGCCTTGCAAGCATTGTGATTAATGAGTTAGTTATGAGATGAAGTATTAAGAAATGAGTAAAGAGACTTGCCGGTAACGATATTGAACTAGGTATTGAGATACCGACAATCGAATCTCGGGCAAGTAACATACCGATGACAAAGGGAACAACGTATGTTGTTATGCGGTTTGACTGATAAAGATCTTCGTAGAATAAGTAGGAACCAATATGAGCATCAAGGTTCCGCTATTGGTTATTGACCGGAGACGTGTCTCGGTCATGTCTACACAGTTCTCGAACCCGTAGGGTCCGCACGCTTAACGTTCGATGACGATTGGTATTATGAGTTTATGTGATATGATGTACCGAAGATTGTTCGGAGTCCCGGATGTGATCACAGACATGACGAAAAGTCTCGAAATGGTCGAGACATAAATATTGATATATTGGACGACTATATTCGGACACCAGAAGTGTTCTAGAGAATTTTCAGATAAAACTGGAGTGCCGGAGGGTTATCGGAACCCCCGGGGGAACTAATGGGCCTCGATGGGCCTTAGTGGAGAGAGAGAGAGGGGCGGCCAGGGCAGGCCGCGCACCCCCTCCCCTTGAGTCCGAATAGGACAAGGAAGGAGGGAGGGGGGCGCCACCCTTTTCTTCCCCCTCTCCCTCTCATTCCTTCCCCCACTTCCCCTCTTGGTGGAATCCTACTAGGACTGGTAGTCTTAGTAGTACTCCCCTCTTGGGGCGCGTCTACAGGGGCCGGCTGGCCTCCCCCTTGCTCCTTTATATATGGGGGCAGGGGGCACCCTAGAACACACAAGTTGATTGTTTAGCCGTGTGCGGTGCCCCCTTCCACAGATTTCCACCTCGGTCATATCGTCGTAGTGCTTAGGCGAAGCCCTGCACTGGTAACTTCATCATCACCGTCACCACGCCGTCGTGCTGATGAAACTCTCCCTCGACCTCAACTGGATCTAGAGTCGTGGGACGTCACCGAGCTGAACGTGTGTAGACCGCGGAGGTGCCGTACCTTCAGTGCTAGGATCGGTTGGATCGTGAAGACGTATGACTACATCGACCGCGTTGTCATAACGCTTCCGCTTTCGGTCTACGAGGGTACATAGACAACACTCTCCCTTCTCGTAGCTATGCATCACATAGAGATAGATCTTGCATGTTCGTAGGAAAGTTTTTGAAATTACTGCGTTCCCCAACAGTGGCATCCGAGCCAGGTCTATGCGTAGATGTTATATGCACGAGTAGAACACAAAGAGTTGTGGGCGATAATAGTCATACTGCTTACCAGCATGTCATACTTTGATTCGGCGGTATTGTTAGACGAAGCGGCTCAGACCGACATTACGTGTACGCTTACGCGAGACTGGTTCTACCAACGTGCTTCGCACATAGGTGGCTGGTGAGTGTCTGTTTGTCCAACTTTAGTTGAATCAAGTGTGGCTACGCCCGGTCCTTGTTGAAGGTTAAAACAACACACTTGATGAAAAATCGTTATGGTTTTGATGCGTAGGTAAGAACGGTTCTTGCTAGAAGCCCGTAGCAGCCACGTAAAACTTGCAACAACAAAGTAGAGGACGTCTTTTTGCAGGGCTTGCTATGATGTGATATGGTCAAGGCATGATGTGATATAAATTGTTGTATGAGATGACCATGTTTTGTAACAAAGTTATCGGCAACTGGCAGGAGTGCTACGTCTTGAGCTAGCGTTGGTTTTCCCCGAAGAGGAGAGGGTGATGCAACAAGTGTAGCATAAGTATTTCCCTCAGTTTTGAGAACCAAGGTATCAATCCAGTAGGAGGCTCCTCAAAAGTCCCACGCACCTACACAAACAAACTGGGAACTCGCAACCAACGCAATAAAGGGGTTGTCAATCCCTTCACGGCCACTTGCGAAAGTGAGATCTGATAGAGATAGTATGATAAGATAAATATATTTTTGGTATTTTATAATATAGATGCAAAAAGTAAAGATGCAAATAAGTAGACTGAAAGCAAATATGATAAGAGATAGACCCGGGGGCCATAGGTTTCACTAGAGGCTTCTCTCGAGATAGCATATGTATTACAGTGGGTGAACAAATTACTGTCGAGCAATTGATAGAAAAGCGCATAGTTATGAGATTATCTAGGCATGATCATGTATAGAGGCATCACGTCCATAACAAGTAGATCGACTCCTGCCTGCATCTACTACTATTACTCCACACATCGACCGACTCCTACCTGCATCTAGAGTATTAAGTTCATAAGAACAGAGTAACACATTAAGCAAGATGACATGATGTAGAGGGATAAACTCATGCAATATGATGCAAACCCCATCTTGTTATCCTCGATGGCAACAATACAATACATGTCTTGCAACCCTTTCTGTCACTGGGTAAGAACACCGCAAGATTGAACCCAAAGCTAAGCACTTCTCCCATGGCAAGAAAGACCAATCTAGTAGGCCAAACCAAACTGATAATTCAAAGAGACTTGCAAAGATAACTCAATCATACATAAAAGAATTCAGAGAAGATTCAAATATTATTCATAGATAAACTTGATCATAAACCCACAATTCATCGGATCTCGACAAACACACCGCAAAAAGAGATTACATCGAATAGATCTCCACAAGAGAGGGGGAGAACATTGTATTGAGATCCAAAAAGAGAGAAGAAGCCATCTAGCTAATAACTATGGACCCGTAGGTCTGTGGTAAACTACTCACAACTCATCGGAGGGGCAAGGATGTTGATGTAGAAGCCCTCCATGGTCGATCCCCCCTCCGGCAGAGTGCCGATGAGGGCTCCAAGATGGGATCTCACGTATACAAAAGGTTACGGCGGTGGAAATTGTGTTTCGTGGTGCTCCTAGATGTTTTCGGGGTACGTAGGTATATATAGGAGGAAGAAGTACGTTGGTGGCCGCCCGAGGGGCCCACGAGACAGGGGGGCGCGCCCTACAGGGGGGCACGTCCCCCTATCTCGTGGGGTCCTCGAGAGCTTCTTGACTTGCACTCCAAGCTCTCCGAATCATGTTCGTTCCAAAAATCACGCTCCCGAAGGTTTCATTCCGTGTGGACTTCGTTTGATATTCCTTTTCTTCAAAATACTGAAATAGGCAAAAAAACAACAATATGGCTGGGCCTTCGGTTAGTAGGTTAGTCCCAAAAATGTTATAAATGTGTAAAATAAAGCTCATAAACATCCAAAAGAGGTAATATAATAGCATGGAACAATCAAAATTTATAGATACGTTGGAGACGTATCAAGGAGCCATATGGTTGTCGCTTTATTGAATGCAATGCAATCTCCATGTAATTGTTTTACTTTATCACTAAGCGGTAGCGATAGTCGTAGTAACAATAGTTGGCGAGACGACAACGATGCTACGATGGAGATCAAGGTGTCGCGCCGGTGATGTTGGAGATCATGACGATGCTTTGGTGATGGAGATCATGAGGAGAAGATGATGATGGCCATATCATGTCACGTATTTTGATTGCATGTGATGTTTATATTTTATGCATCTTATTTTGCTTAGAACGTTGGTAGCATTATGAGATGATCCCTTACTAAATTTTAAGGTACAAGTGTTCTCCCTGAGTATGCACCATTGCTACAGTTTGTTGTGCCGAGTAACAACGTGATGATCGGGTGTGATAAGCTATACATTCACATATAACGGGTGGAAGCCAGTTTTGCACACGCAGAATACTCGGGTTAAACTTGACGAGCCTAGCATATGCAGATATGGCCTCGGAACACTAAGACCGAAAGGTCGAGCGTGAATCATATAGTAGATATGATCAACATAGTGATGTTCACCATTGAAAACTACTCCATCTCACGTGATGATCGGACATGGTTTAGTTGATTTGGATCACGTGATCACGTAGATGATTAGAGGAATGTCTATCTAAGTGGGTGTTCTTAAGTAATATTATTAATTGAACTTTAATTTATCATGAACTTAGTACCTAATAGTATTTTGCATGTCTATGTTGTTGTAGATCAATGGCCCGTGCTACCGTTCCTTTGAATTTTAATGCATTCCTAGATAAAGCTAAGTTGAAAGATGATGGCAGCAACTACACAGACTAGGTCCGTAACTTGAGGATTATCCTCATTGCTGCATAGAAGAATTACGTCCTAGAAGCACCGTTGGGTGCCAGGCCTGTTGCAGATGCTACTGATGACGTTAAGAACGTATGGCAGAGCAAAGCTGATGAATACTCGATAGTTCAGTGTGCCATGCTTTACGGCTTAGAATTGGGACTTCAAAGACGTTTTGAACGTCATGGAGCATATGAGATGTTCCAAGAGTTGAAGTTAATATTTCAAGCAAATGCCCGAGTTGAGAGATATGAAGTCTCCAACAAGTTCTACAACTGCAAAATGGAGGAGAATAGTTCTGTCAGTGATCACATACTCAGAATGTCTGGGTACCATAACCACTTGACTCAACTGGGAGTTGATCTTCCAGTTGATTGTGTCATTGATAGAGTTCTTCAATCACTGCCACCAAGCTATAAAGGCTTCGTGATGAACTATAATATGCAAGGGATGAACAAGACTATTCCCGAGCTCTTCGCCATGCTAAAGGTTGTGGACGTAGGAATTAAAAAGGAGCATCAAGTGTTGATGGTCAATAGGACCACTAGTTTCAATAAAAAAGGCAAAGGGAAGAAGGGGAACTTCAAGAAGAATGACAAAAAGGTTGCTGCTCAAGATAAGAAACCCAAGTCTGGACCTAAGCCTGAAACTGTGTGCTTCTACTGCAAAGGGACTAGTCACTGGAAGCGGAACTACCCCAAGTATTTGGCGGATAAGAAGGATGGCAAAGTGAAAGGTATATTTGATATACATGTTATTGATGTGTACTTAACTAATGCTCGCAGTAGCGCCTGGGTATTTGATACTGGTTCTGTTGCTCATATTTGCAACTCGAAACCGGGGCTACGGATTAAGCGAAGATTGGTTAAGGACGATGTGATGATGTGCGTGGGAAATGGTTCCAAAGTCAATGTGATTACGGTTGGCACGCTACCTCTACATCTACCATCAGGATTAGTTTTAGACATGAATAATTGTTATTTGGTGCCAGCATTGAGCATGAACATTATATCTGGATCTTGTTTAATCCGAGACGGTTATTCATTTAAATCAGAGAATAATGGTTGTTCTATTTATATGAGTAATATATTTTATGGTCATGCACCCCTGATGAGTGGTCTATTTTTGTTGAATCTCGATAGTAGTGATACACATATTCATAGTGTTGAAGCCAAAAGATAAAAGTTTAATAATGATAGTGCAACTTATTTGTGGCACTGCCATTTGGGTCATATCGGTGTAAACTGCATGAAGAAACTCCATGCTGATGGACTTTTGGAATCACTTGGTGCTTGCGAACCGTGCCTTATGGGCAAGATGACTAAAACTCCGTTCTCCGGAACAATGGAACGAGCTACTGACTTGTTGAAAATAATACATACCGATGTATGCGGTCCAATGAGTATTGAGGCTCGTGGTGGGTATCGTTATTTTCTTACCTTCACAGATGATTTGAGAAGATATGGTTATATCTACTTACTAAAGCATAAGTCTGAAACATTTGAAAAGTTCAAAGAATTTTAGAGTGAACTGTAAAATCATCGTAACAAGAAAATAAAGTTTCTACAATCTGATCGTGGAGGAGAATATTTGAGTTACGAGTTTGGTCTTCATTTGAAACAACATGGGATAGTTTCATAGTTAACGCCACCTGGAACACCACAGCGAAATGGTGTGTCCGAACATCGTAACCATACTTTATTGGATATGGTGTGATCTATGATGTCTCTTACTGATTTACCGCTATCTTTTGGGGTTATGCTTTACAAACAGCTGCATTCACTTTGAATAGGGCACTATCAAAATCCGTTGAGACGACGCCTTATGAACTATGGTTTGGCAAGAAACCGAAGTTGTCGTTTCTTTAAGTTTGGGGTTGCGATTCTTATGTGAAAAAGCTTCAACCTGATAAGCTCGAACCCAAATCGGAGAATTGCGTCTTCATAGGATACCCAAAGGAAACTGTTGGGTACACCTTCTATCACAGATCCGAAGGCAAAATCTTTGTTGCTAAGAATGGATCATTTCTAGAGAAGGAGTTTCTCTCGAAAGAAGTGAGTGGGAGAAAAGTAGAACTTGATGAGGTAGTTGTACCTTCTCCCTTATTGGAAAGTAGTTCATCACAGAAATCAGTTCCCGTGATTCCTCCACCAATTATTGAGGAAGCTAATGATGATGATCATGAAGCTTTAGATCAAGTTACTACCGAACCTCGTAGGTCTTCCAGAGTAAGATCCACACCAGAGTGGTACGGTAATCCCATTCTGGAAGTCATGTTACTAGACCATGATGAACCTACGAACTATGAGGAAGCGATGATGGGCCTAGATTCCGCGAAATGGCTTGAAGCCATGAAATCTGAGATGGGATCCATGTATGTGAACAAAGTGTGGACTTTGGTGGACTTGCCCGATGATCGGCAAACCATAGAAAATAAATGGACTTTTAAGAAGAAGACCGATGCAGACGGTAATGTTACTGTTTACAAAGCTTGACTTGTTGCGAAAGGTTTTCGACAAGTTCAAGGAGTTGACTACAATGAGACTTTCTCACCCGTAGCGATGCTTAAGTCTGTCTGAATCATGTTAGCAATTGCTGCATTTTATGATTATGAAATTTGGCAAATGGATGTCAAAACTGCATTCCTAAATGGATTTCTGGAAGAAGAGTTGTATATGATGCAACCGGAAGGTTTTGTCGATCCAAAGGGTGCTAACAAAGTGTGCAAGCTCCAGCGATCCATTTATGGACTGGTGCAAGCCTCTCGGAGTTGGAATAATTGCTTTGATAGTATGATCAAAGCATATGGTTTTATACAGACTTTTGGAGAAGCCTGTATTTACAAGAAAGTGAGTGGGAGCTCTGTAGCATTTCTAATCTTATATGTAGATGACATACTGTTGATTGGAAATGATATAGAATTTCTGGATAGCATAAAGGGATACCTGAATAAGAGTTTTTCTATGAAAGATCTCGGAGAAGCTGCTCACATATTGGGCATCAAGATCTATAGAGATAGATCAAGACGCTTAATTGGACTTTCACAAAGCACATACCTTGCTAAAGTTTTGAAGAAGTTCAAAATGGATCAGTCAAAGAAAGGGTTCTTGCCTGTGTTACAAGGTGTGAAGTTGAGTCAGACTCAATGCCCGACCACTGCAGAAGATAGAGAGAAAATGAAAATCATTCCCTATGCTTCTGCCATAGGTTCTATCATGTATGCAATGCTGTGTACCAGACCTGATGTATGTCTTGCTATAAGCATAGCAGGGAGGTACCAAAGTAATCCTGGAGTGGAGCACTAGACAGCGGTCATGAGCATCCTGAAATACCTGACAAAGACTAAGGATATGTTTCTTGTTTATGGAGGTGAAAAAGAGCTCGTCGTAAACGGTTACGTTGATGCAAAATTTGACACTAATCCGGATGACTCTAAGTCTCAAACTGGATACGTATTTTTATTGAATGGAGGAGCTGTCAGTTGGCGCAGCTCCAAGCAGAGTGTCGTGGCGGGATCTACGTGTGAAGCGGAGTACATTGCTGCTTCGGAAGCAACAAATGAATGAGCTTGTATGAAGGAGTTCATATCCGATCTAGGTGTCATACCTAGTGCATCGGGTCCAATGAACATCTTTTGTGACAATACCAGTGCAATTGCCTTGGCAAAGGAATCCAGATTTCACAAGAGAACCAAGCACATCAAGAGACGCTTCAATTCCATCCGGCATCACGTGTCGGAAGGGGACATAGAGATTTGCAAGATACACACAGATCTGAATGTTGCAGACCCATTGACTAAGCCTCTTCCATGAGCAAAACATGATCAACACCAAAGCTCCATGGGTGTTAGAATCATTACTATGTAATCAAGATTGTTAACTCTAGTGCAAGTGGGAGACTTAAGGAAATATGCCCTAGAGGCAATAATAAAGTTATTATTATTTCCTTAATTCATGATAAATGTTTATTATTCATGCTAGAATTGTATTAACCAGAAACTTAGTACATGTGTGAATACATAGACAAAACATATAGTCCCTTGTATGCCTCTACTTGACTAGCTCGTTAATCAAAGATGGTTATGTTTCCTAACCATAGACATGTGTTTTCACTTGATGAATGGGATCACATCATTAGGAGAATGATGTGATGGAAATGACCCATCCGTTAGCTTAGCATTATGATCGTGTTAGTTTCATTGCTACTGCTTTCTTCATGACTTACACAAGTTCCTCAGACTATGAGATTATGCAACTCCCAAATACCGAAGGAACACTTTGTGTGCTACCACACGTCACAACGTAAATGGGTGATTATAAAGGTGCTCTACAGGTGTCTCCGAAGGTGTTTGTTGGGTTGATATAGATCGAGATTAGGATTTGTCACCCCGTGTTTCGGAGAGGTATCTCTGGGCCCTCTCGGTAATACTAATCACTATAAGCCTTGCAAGCATTGTGACTAATGAGTTAGTTGCGGGATGAAGTATTACGAAACGAGTAAAGAGACTTGCCGGTAATGAGATTGAACTAGGTATTGAGATACCGACGATCGAATCTCGGGCAAGTAACATACCGATGACAAAGGGAACAACGTATGTTGTTATGTGGTTTGACTGATAAAGATCTTCGTAGAATATGTAGGAACCAATATGAGCATCCAGGTTCCGCTATTAGTTATTGACCATAGACATGTCTCGATCATGTCTACATAGTTCTCGAACCCGTAGGGTCCGCACGCTTAACATTCGATGACGATTGGTATTATGAGTTTATGTGATATGATGTACCGCAGATCATTTGGAGTCCCGGATGTGATCACGGACATGACGAGGAGTCTTGAAATGGTCGAGACATAAAGATTGATATATTGGACGACAATATCAGACACCAGAAGTGTTTCGGAGAAGTTTTGGATAAAACTAGAATGCCGGAGGGTTATTGAAACCCCCGAGGGAACTAATGGGCCTCGATGGGCCTTAGTGGAGAGGGAGAGGGGCGGCCAGGCAGGCCATGCGTGCCCTCCCCTCTAGTCCGAATAAGACAAGGAAGGGGGTGGCGCCCCCCTTTCCTTCCCCCTCCCCCTCTCCTTCCTTCCCCCTCTTCCCCTCTTGGTGGAATCCTACTAGGACTGGTAGTCCTAGTAGGACTCCCCTCTTGGGGCGCGCCTACAGGGGCCGGCCGGCCTCCCCCCTTGCTCCTTTATATACGGGGGTAGGGGGCACCCTAGAACACACAACTTGATTGTTTAGCCGTGTGCGGTGCCCCCTCCACATATTTCCACCTCGGTCATATCGTCGTAGTGCTTAGGCGAAGCCCTGCGCTGGTAACTTAATCATCATTGTCACCATGCCGTCGTGCTGACGAAACTCTCCCTCGACCTCAGCTGGATCTAGAGTTCATGGGACGTCACCGAGCTAAACGTGTGCAGATCGCGGAGATGCCGTACATTTGGTGCTAGGATCGGTCGGATCGTGAAAACGTATGACTACATCAACCGCGTTGTCATAACTCTTCCGTTTTTGGTCTACGAGGGTATGTAGACAACACTCTCCCCTCTCATAGCTATGCATCACCTAGAGATAGATTTTGCGTGTTCGTAGGATTTTTTTTAAATTACTGCATTCCCCAACACCGTTGTACATCCCCTGCCAAGCAAATGGAATTTTTTTCCATGCCTAATGCATGCAGTCGATGCTTCCAAGCATCCCAGGAAATCCTCTTGTTGCATTCTCTAGTAGGATCCGAGCAGTGTCTTCAGCATTGGGTGATCGCAAGTATTGTGGTCCAAACATTGCCACCACTGCCCTGTAGAACTTGTACAGACACTCAATGGTGGTGGACTCGGCCATGCATCCATAGTCGTCCAGTATATCACCGGGAGTTCCATATGCAAGCACCCTCATTGCATTCATGCACTTCTGGAGTGAGGTGAATCCAAGCGTGCTGGTGCAATCCTTCTTGCAAATTAAGTAGCTGTTAAACTCCCGGATGGAATTCACAATCCCGAGGAAGAGCTTTCGGCTCATCCGATAACGGCGCCGAAATACTTTCTTTCCTGTAGTGGAGGGTCGACGAAGTAGTCGGCATAGAGCAAGCAATAGCCCTCCAGCCGATGCCTCTGCTTGCTCTTACGGCGGCCCGACACAAAGCCACCTTGCCACGGCTTTGCATTGCTCTCGAATAGTCCGGCCAGAGCGGCGAGGATCATGAGATGCTCTTTGTCCTGGGTGTCAGCCTCGGCTTCCTCATCCAGCAGTGCCACGAACGCCTCCTCATCGTCAGAGTCCATCGCCGAACAGGCAAATCGCTGAAAACTTTGTGGGCGTGGTAGGTGCACAGCCCCCGGTATCCCCTGCCTGCGTGGCTGGAGCGCCGGAAAGCTCGCCCAGGAGCGGGATGCAGGCTGCCGCGGCGAAACCCTCTCTTTCCGGCGGGAAAATGGTCTTTCTAGTGGCGGACTAGCGGCTGTGGGCATGTGGACGGCGCCAGGATTGGCACGGCGGCGAAAGGGAAAGTGTTGTCCTACAACGCGTGGGGGCGAATCTGGGCGGGGAAAAGTCTTTTTTGCCTGACAGTGGTGGCCCATGCACCACTTTTCCTTTC
>NC_057798.1:641379494-641410797 GCF_018294505.1 Triticum aestivum | reverse complement strand
GGGTTTTTTCTGCCGCTGGCAGAAAAAATCGCGTCTCGGGGGGCCTGTTGGGGGCGCGAGTGGAGATGCTCTTATGTTCGATAGGTATAGCAGTCCAAAAATAAAAACTTTGTCCTTCCATTCCCTAAAAAAAGATGAATCTGTCTATAGGATGCTAAACTTGAAGCCAAACTGATGTGGAACTTATCTCGCTCGTGTATGTTCACTATATTTTGTTTTTGCCAAATGTCATATATTAAAGATGCCCTTCAACTTTCTTTTTCAAGAAAAAAAATGGGCAACCCTTACAAGCTCATCCTTAAAAAAACTAAATTTATACACCGGGCTATGGGTAAATTAACGTCGTCTTGCTCCTGCACGCACTGGCGGTGCGGCATGAACGAAGCTCAGTGACGCCTCTGGAATTCTGGAACACTATCGAAGACAACCAAGAACTCATTCGTCGGGGCCAGAAGAGGCCATCTGAAGGAAATATGCCCTAGAGGCAATAATAAAGTTATTATTTATTTCCTTATTTCATGATAAATGTTTATTATTCATGCTAGAATTGTATTAACCAAAAACTTAGTACATGTGTGAATACATAGACAAAACATATTGTCCCTAGTATGCCTCTACTTGACTAGCTTGTTAATGAAAGATGGTTGTGTTTCCTAACCATAGACATGTGTTGTCATTTGATGAACGGGATCACATCATTAGGAGAATGATGTGATGGACATGACCCATCTATTAGCTTAGCATTATGATCATGACAATTTTATTGCTACTGCTTTCTTCATGACTTATACAAATTCCTCGGACTATGAGATTATGCAACCCCCAAATACCGGAGGAACACTTTGTGTGCTACCAAACATCACAACGTAAATGGGTGATTATAAAGGTGCTCTACAGGTGTCTCTGAAGGTGTTTGTTGGGTTGGCATAGATCGAGATTAGGATTTGTCACTCCGTGTTCAGAGAGGTATCTCTGGGCCCTCTCGGTAATACTCATCACTATAAGCCTTGCAAGCATTGTGACTAATGAGTTAGTTGCAGGATGAAGTATTACCGAACAAGTAAAGAGACTTGCTGGTAATGAGATTGAACTAGGTATGATGATACCTACGATCGAATCTCGGGCAAGTAACATACCGATGACAAAGGGAACAACATATGTTGTTATGAGGTTTGACCGATAAAGATCTTCGCAGAATATGTAGGAACCAATATGAGCACCAGGTTCCGCTATTGGTTATTGACCAGAGACATGTCTCGGTCATGTCTACATAGTTCTCGAACCCGTAGGGTCTGCACGCTTAACGTTCGATGACGATTGGTATTCTGAGTTTATGTGATTTGATGTATCGAAGGTTGTGCGGAGTCCCGGATGAGATCACAGACATGACGAGGAGTCTCGAAATGGTCAAGACATAAAGATTGATATATTGGACGGCTATTTTCAGACACCGGAAGTGTTGCAGAGAAGTTTCGGATAAAACCGGAGTGCCGGAGGGTTATTGAAACCCCCGGGGGAACTAATGGGCCTCGATGGGCCTTAGTGGAGAGAGAGAGAGAGGGGCAGCCAAGGCAGGCCGCGCGCCCCCTCCCCCTTGAGTCTGAATTGGACTAGGAATGGGGGCCCCCTTTCCTTCTCCCTCTTCTTCTCCTTCCTTCCCCCTCTCTCCCTTTTGGTGGAAATCTACTAGGACTTGGAGTCCTAGTAGGATTCCCCTCTTGGGGGTGCGCCAAGGAGGGCCGGCCGGTCTCCCCTCTCCTCCTTTATATACGGGGAGGGGCACCCCATAGACACACAAGTTGATCTTTTAGCCGTGTGCGGTGGCCCCCCCACAGTTATACACCTCGGTCATATCGTCGTAGTGCTTAGGCGAAGCTCTGCGCCGGTAACTTCATCATCACCATAACCACGCCGTCGTGCTGACGGAACTCTCCCTCAGCCTCAACTGGATCTAGAGTTCGAGGGACGTCACTGAGCTGAACGTGTGCAGATTGCGGAGGTGCCATGCGTTTGGTACTTGATCGGTTGGATCGCAAAGACGTTCGACTATATCAACCGTGTTACTTAACGCTTCCTCTTTCAGTCTACGAGGGTACGTGGACACACTCTTCCCTTTGTTGCTATGCATCACCTAGATAGATCTTGCGTGATCATAGAATTTTTTTTGAAATTACTGCGTTCCCCAACAGTGGCTTCCGAGCCAGGTCTATGCATAGATGTTATATGCACGAGTAGAACACAAAGAGTTGTGGACGATAATAGTCATACTGATTACCAGCATGTCATACTTTGATTCGACGGTATTGTTGGATGAAGCGGCCTGGACCAACATTACATGACCGCGTTCATGAGACTGGTTCTACCGACGTGCTTATGCACATAGGTGGTTGGCGGGTGTGTGTTTCTCCAACTTCAGTTGGATCGAGTGTGGCTACACCCGGTTCTTGTTGAAGGTTAAAACAACACACTTGATGAAAAATCGTTGTTGTTTTGATGCGTAGGTAAGAACGGTTCTTGCTAGAAGCCCGTAGCAGCCACGTAAAACTTGCAACAACAAAGTAGAGGACGTCTAACTTGTTTTTGTAGGGCTTGCTGTGATGTGATATGGTCAAGGCATGATGTGATATAAATTGTTGTATGAGATGATCATGTTTTGTAACAAAGTTATTGGCAACTGGCAGGATCCATATGGTTGTCGCTTTATTGTATGCAATGCAATCGCCATGTAATTGTTTTACTTCATCACTAATTAGCGGGAACGATAGTCGTAGTAACAATAGTTGGCGAGATGACAATGATGCTATGATGGAGATCAAGGTCTCGCGCCGGTGACGATGGATATCATGACGATGCTTTGGTGATGGAGATCATGAGCACAAGATGATGATGGCCATATCATGTCACATATTTTGATTGCATGTGATGTTTATCTTTTATGCATCTTATTTTGCTTAGTACAGCGGTAACATTATAAGATGATCCCTTACTAAATTTCAAGGTAGAATGTTCTCCTTGAGTATGCACTGTTGCTATAGTTCGTCATGCCGAGACACCACGTATGATCGGGTGTGATAAGCTCTATGATAACCCACAAGTATAGGGGATCGCAACAGTTTTCGAGGGTAGAGTATTCAACCCAAATTTATTGATTCAACACAAGGGGAGCCAAAGAATATTCTCAAGTATTAGCAGTTGAGTTGTCAATTCAACCACTTCTGGATAACTTAGTATCAGCAGCAAAGTATTTAGTAGCAAACTAGTATGATAGTAATGGTAACAGTGATAAAAGTAACGATAGCAGTTTTGTAGTAATTCTAACAGTAGCAACGGTAAAGTAAATAAGCAAAGCACAATATGTGAAAAGCTCTTAGGCATTGGATCAGTGATCGATAATTATGTCGGATGCGATTCCTCATGTAATAGTTATAACATAGGGTGACACAGAACTAGCTCCAGTTCATCAATGTAATGTAGGCATGTATTCCGAATATAGTCATACGTGCTTATGGAAAAGAACTTGCATGACATCTTTTGTCCTACCCTCCTGTGGCAGTGGGGTCCAAATGGAAACTAAGGGATATTAAGGCCTCCTTTTAATAGAGTACCGGGCCAAAGCATTAAACATAGTGAATACATGAACTCCTCAAACTACGGTCATCACCGAGAAGTATCCCGATTATTGTCACTTCGGGGTTGTCGAATCATAACACATAATAGGTGACTATAGACTTGCAATATAGGATCAAGAACTCACATATATTCATTAAAACATAATAGGTTCAGATCTGAAATCATGGCACTCAGGCCCTAGTGACAAGCATTAAGCATAGCAAAGTCATAACAACATCAATCTCAGAACATAGTGGATACTAGGGATCAAACCCTAACAAAACTAACTTGATTACATGGTAAATCTCATCCAACCCATCACCGTCCAGCAAGCCTATGATGGAATTACTCACACACGGCGGTGAGCATCATGAAATTGGTGATGGAGGATGGTTGATGATGACGACGGCAACAAATCCCCCTCTCTGGAGCCCCGAACGGACTCCAGATCAGCCCTCTCGAGAGAGATTAGGGCTTGGCGGTGGCTCCGTTTCGTAAAACGTGATGAAACTTTCTCTCTGATTTTTTTCTCCATGAAAGAAAATATATAGAGTTGGAGTTGAGGTCGGTGGACATCCAGCGGGCCCACGAGGCAGGGGGCGTGCCTAGGGGGAGGGGGCGCGCCCCCCACCCTCATGGATAGGGTGTGGGCCCCCTGGCCTTGATTCTTTCGCCAATATTTTTTATATTTTCCAAAATTAATCTCCTTGGATTTTCAGGTCATTCCGAGAACTTTTATTTCTGCACAAAAATAACACCATGGCAGTTCTGCTAAAAACAGCGTCAGTCCAGGTTAGTTTCATTCAAATCATGCAAGTTAGAGTCCAAAACAAGGGCAAAAGTGTTTGGAAAAGTAGATACGATGGAGACGTATCAACTCCCCCAAGCTTAAACCTTTGCTTGTCCTCAAGCAGTTCAGTTGATAAACTGAAAGTGATAAAGAAAAAAATTTACAAACTCTGTTTGCTCTTGTTGTAGTAAATATGTAAAGCCAGCATTCAAGTTTTCAGCAAAGATTATGAACTAACCATATTCACAATAACACTTAGGTCTCATGTTTACTCATATCAATGGCATAATCAACAAGCGATCAATAATAATAAAACTCGGATGACAACACTTTCTCAAAACAATCATAATATGATATAACAAGATGGTATATCGCTAGCCCTTTCTGAGCCGCAAAACATAAATGCATAGCACCTTTAAAGATCAAGGATTGACTAAACATTGTAATTCATGGTAAAAGAGATCCAGTCAATCCATACCCAATATAAACTAATAGTAATGCATACAAATGACAGTGTGCTCTACTGCGGGTGCTTTTTAATAAGAGGGTGATGACTCAACATAAAAGTAAATAGATAGGCCCTTCGCAGAGGGAAGCAGGCATTTGTTGAGGTGCCAGAGCTCGATTTTAAAATAGAGATGAATAACTTTTTAAGTGGTATACTTTCACTGTCAATGCAACAACTATGAGATCTCGATATCTTCCATGCTACATACATTATAGGTGGTTCCCAAACAGAATGGTAAAGTTTATACTCCCCCACTAACAACAACCATCAATCCATGGCTTGCTCGAAACAACGAGTGCCTCCAACTAGCAACAGTCCTAGGGGAGTTTTGTTTAATTATTTTGATTTGCTTTTGATCTTTTTGATCATGGGACTGGGCATCCCGGTTACCAGCCATTTTTTGTGAATGAGGAGCGGAGTCCACTCCCCTTGAGAATAACCCACCTAGCATGGAAGATACAGACAACCCTAGTTGAAACATGAGCTGCTCGAGCATACAAAACATAATTTCATTTGAAGGTTTGGAGTTTGGCACATACAAATTTACTTGGAATGGAAGGTAAATACCCATATAGGAAGGTATGGTGGACTCATATGGAATAACTTTGGGGTTTATGGAGTTTGGATGCACAAGCAGTATTCCCGCTTAGTACAGATGAAGGCTAGCAAAAGGCTGGGAAGCGACCAACTGAGAGAGCGACAACAGTCATGAACATGCATTAAAATTAATCAACACCGAGTGCAAGCATGAGTAGGATATAATCCACCATGGACATAAATATCATGAAGGCTATGTTGATTTTGTTTTCAACTACATGCGTGAACATGTGCCAAGTCAAGTCACTCGATTCATTTGAAGGAGGATACCACCCTATCATACCACATCACAACCATTTTAATAGCATGTTGGAATGCAAGGTAAACCATTATAAGCTCCTAGCTAATTAAGCATGGCATAAGCAACTACAATCTCTAATTGTCATTGCAAACATGTTTATTCATAATAGGCTGAATCAGGGACGATGAACTCATCATATTTACAAAAACAAGAGAGGTCGAGTTCATACCAGCTTCTCTCATCTCAATCAGTCCATCATATATCATCATTATTGCCTTTCACTTGCACTACCGAATGGTGTGTATAATAATAATAGTGCACGTGCATTAGACTAAGCTGGAATCTGCAAGCATTCAATTCAAGGGAGAAGACAAGGTGATATGGGCTCTTGGTTAAATCGACAATTATGCATATGAGAGCCTCTAAACATTTTCATTATGGTCTTCTCCTCTCGACCCCCAAAAGAAAGAAAAGAAATAAAACTATTTACACGGGAAAGATCCCAACAAGCAAAAGAAGAACGAGAAATCTTTTTGGGGTTTCATTTAATTGTTACTACAAGCATGGAAATTAAACTAACTATTTTTTTGGTTTTTTCTTAAGGTTTATCAAACACACAAGAGGAAAGCTAGAAAAATAAATTTAACTAGCATGGATAGTACAATGAAAAGGTATGAGCACTGACAACTAGGATAAGTGTGTGAACATGAATGTAATGTCGGTGAAAAATACGTACTCCCCCAAGCTTAGGCTTTTGGCCTAAGTTGGTTTATTGCCAAGGATAGCCTGGCTGATATCTGAAGTTGTAACCGGGGTCGTACTGAGATGCATCAGCCATTGCCTCCTGAGTTGCGGCATGTTGGTGAGTTGCCTCCGCTCTCCTCTCGTGTTCGGTTTCCTCCTCCCTGGTGACAACATATCTTCGTTTTTCCTGGTAATCAAAAAGGGAAGGAGCAAGGAGAGTAACATGGACAACACGACGTCTGTCAAAGATTAGTCGATACTAGAGGAATTGTTCATTCCTCAAAAGAAAACGATGACTGACCATAGCGTCATAATCTAAATAAGTGGGAAGCAAGTCCCTATCACCCTCACGTGGAGGTATACCAAGATAATTAGCAACATGGGTCGCATAAATCCCTCCAAATAAATCTCCAACTAAACCATTATTATGCAACAATTACCCCCAAGTTATAATCTTTATTACCTAATACAGCACTCTTGAGGACACAAAGATCAGGGACACACATATGACATGCTTCATCTTTACCATTAATGCATCTACCAATGAAGAGAGCAAAATAATGTATAGCGGGAAAATGAATGCTCCCTATGGTAGCTTGTGCTATATCTCTAGATTCTCCCACAGTGATACTAGCAAGAAAGTCTTTATATTCAGATTTACGGGGTTCACTAACATTGCCCCACTGCGGGAGTTTGCAAGCAGTAGTAAAATCTTATAGGTCCATGGTATATGATTGATCATAAATATCGAGCAGGACATTTTGAGAATTACGTGAAGTTGAAAATTTAAACCTTCTCACGAATGAATCAGTCAAATGGTAGTACCCAGGACACTTATCTTGCATGAAGTCCTCAAGATCGACATTACGCACATATGCATCGAATTCATCCTTGATGCCTGCATTGACCATAAATTCTTCTGACGACCATTCACAAGGCCGCACATCAGCTTCCCTCGATGGTTCATCCTCTTGCTCACGATTGCGCGCCTGGGTCCTTTCTTTGTTGAAGAATGTCACGCCCAATATGCGATACTATCCTAAAGAGACTCGAAGGTCCCACCAAGGATAGAACCGCATATTGAAACACTTTTGCAAGGTGGATATCATTACATCAACATTACACAATAGATGGGGATACATATAAGAGGCATACAATGCCACTCGAATACAACATCATCATACATAAGATCAACATCCGACTACGGATGAAACATAAATAGAAACTCAAACGACATCCACCCTGCTAGCCCAGGCTGCCGACCTGGAACCTATCCCCTGATCGAAGAAGAAGCAGAAGACGAACTCCAAAACAAGCAAACATCGCTCTCACGTCATGATCATCGCATAACCTGCACCTGCAACTGTTGTTGTAGTAATCTGTGAGCCACGAGGACTCAGCAATCCCATTACCATGGGTATCAAGACTAGCAAAGCTTAATGGGAAAGGAAGGGGTAAAGTGGTGAGGTTGCAGTAGCGACTAAGCATATATGGTGGCTAACCAACGCAAATAAAAGCGAGAAGAGAGCAAGCGGAACGGTCGTCAACTAGTAATGATCAAGAGGTGATCCTGAAATCCTACTTACGTCAAACATAACCCAAAACCGTGTCCACTTCCCGGAATTTTTCAAAAAGAGACCATCACGGCTACACACGCGGTTGATGCGTTTTAATTCGTATCTGATGTCAAGTTATCTACAACCGGACATTAACAAATTCCCATCTGCCCATAATCGCGGGCACGGCTTTCGAAAGTTTATACCCTGCAGGGGTGTCCCAACTTAGCCCATGATAAGCTCTCGTGATCAACGAAGGATATACCTTCTCCCAGGAAGACCCGATCAGACTCGGAATCCCGGTTTACAAGACATTTCGACAATGGTAAAACAAGACCAGCAAAGCCGCCCGGATGTGCCGACAAATCCCGATAGGAGCTACACATATCTCGTTCTCAGGGCACACCGGATGAGCAAGACGACGGGTTGGCATAGACCCTGGTTGCCCAGGGGGCGCCGGACATCGCTCGGTTTGGACCAGCACTCGAAGGAGAACTGGCCCGAGGGGGATAAAATAAAGATGACCCTCGGGCTCTGTAAACCCAAGGGAAAAAAGGGCTAGGTGAGGCAAATGGTAAAACCAAGGTTGGGCCTTGCTGGAGGAGTTTTATTCAAAGCGAACTGTCAAGGGGGTCCCATAAATCACCCAACCGCGTAAGGAACGCAAAATCCAGGAACATAACACCGGTATGACAGAAACTAGGGCGGCAAGAGTGGAACAAAACACCAGGCATAAGGCCGAGTCTTCCACCCTTTACCAAGTATATAGATGCATTAATTAAATAAGAGATATTGTGATATCCCAACATAATCCTGTCCATCATGGGGCAATCTTCAACTTCACCTGCAACTAGCAACGCTATAAGGGGGGCTGAGCAAAGCGGTAACATAGCCAAACAACGGTTTGCTAGGAAGGGTGAAAAGGTTAGAGGCTGACATGGCAATTGGGAGGCTTAAAGAGCAAATGATAGGTAGCACAGCAAAGCGATAGAACGAAGCAACTACCATAGCAATGATAGTAGTGAGATCCAGGGTAGCGGTCATCTTGCCTGAAATCCCGCTAGGAAGAAGAACGAGTCCATGAAGAAGACGAACGAGAGTAGTCGAATGAATCCGCACAATCGCAACATTACCAGAACTAAGAAGCAACACCGGAAAGAAACAAACAACATGGTAAATGCACAAGCATAAACATGGCATGATGCACAAACAAGTATGATGCATGTCCGGTTTAATGAGGCATGGCATGGCAAGTACAACAAAAAATACTACAAGTTAAGTGGATATCAATATGCAACGAGTTGCATATTGACAAAACACCACATTGACATATTTAGTTTAATCTCATTTCAGCTACCAAACAATATTACATGTTGTTAAACATGGCAAGGGGTGAAGCATATGAAAAACTAACTATCTAGACAAGTTCAAATGAGGCCGGAACAACAAACAACAATTCCGGAAAAATCCCCATATGCAAATTATGATTTTTGGTACTGTTCTGCCCTAAAACATATTTTATTGTTATTAAACAGGAAAATAAAGTGCGCCATGTTAAACTAGGCATTTTTCCACCCCATTTACATATGAAGTTTATTAAATTCGGAGCTACGGTTATTTAGTTATGAAATAAATCATTTTAACATGGCATTTTAGCAAATTAATTCAAACAACACATTTAAACAACTTTAACATGGATGAAAGTGGCATATTGTGAAAGTACATGGAATTCTATGCATTTTACAACTATGGCATGTTTTATTTGGATGCCTGGTTAAATAGTTATTAGCAGTTTAAAACAGGGGCATTTCTGTAAAACTGTAAACTCTGGAATAATTAGTAAAATCGTCCTCGCAAGAAAAAAACACAATGGGCCGAATCTGCGATCGGGCCAACTAGAACAGGCGCTGGGGGAGGCATCTCACCATGGGCTGAGGCCCAGGTCGGTGGAGAGGTGGAGACAGGTTGGCGGATCTGGCGGACCACGGCATAGGCGAAGTAGCAGAGGGCTCCTGCGGGCGACGCGGCACTCGTCCATGCTGGCGCTGGACCAAGTCAATGAGGGGGGCAGTGCTGGATGTCTCGTTCGACCACGATCGAAGCAGAGGATTTGGAGGCGGTGGGGCTACATCCTCCGGCGACAGGGATGGCGCCGAGGCAGTGGAGGTGAGCGAATCTGGGCGTCAGGAGCCCATCTCAGGCGATGGTGGCGGCAGTTGGTGCTCCTAGACAGAGAAGAAAATGAAAGGGATGAGGGCCAGAGGGGAAGACGAGTAGGAGAACGATGAGAGGAGGAGGCACGGTGGCGACGACCTGCGACACTGGAGCGGCGAGGCGGCGCGAGGGGATGAGGCCGAGTGCTCCTTCTCGGCGCCTCAGGTAGCTCCACGACCCATTCGGAATCGAGGGGAGAGAAGGTGGGCTTCGGGCGCATGGGGAAGAAGCAGAGGAGGAGCTCAGGGTCGAGGCTCCTGCTCGATCTGAAGGTGGCGCGAGGAAGAACTAGGCGTCGGGGAGGATTCGTAGCGACGGTAGCGACTTCACAAGGGGCGGCGATGGCCATGGCAGCTCAGTTCCCTGTTGAGACAGAGAGAGAGAGAGAGCACTGAGAAAGAGAGAGAGATGAATACAGAGGGAGGAGGAAGAACGAGGGAAGGAGGCAAGGCATGGCGCTGGACCTGTGGCCATCGGCGACGACGCTTGTAGGGAGGTCCGGCGACCTGGGGAACAGATCCGGGCAGCGAGGACCTCCTGGTGGCTTGCACGGGCTGCAGGAGGGAGTCGCAGGGTCGCGAGGCCGAGGCAGGGGGTGCTCGGGCAGAGGAGCAGATGCTCCTGGACGAGGGGAGGCGCAAGAGATTGGGTGCCGGGCGAGAGGCTGCTGATAATTTGGTCGGCGTGGAAAACAAGGGAGGTGGTTCTGGCTCACATGGCGCTTGGGCGGCGGCTGTTGCTGGTGAACGAGGGGATCTAGAGGAGGCACTGGTTGGAGAGATGGATCTGGGAGGATCGAGGGGAGGAGGTGGTTGGCCTGGTGGATTTTTGGATCGGGAGCAATCCCAAGGAAGAGAGGTAGGTGGGTGGCGGCGGGGGAGGACAAACCTCCTAGATTTTAGGGTTTGGTCCAAATAGACTAGGGGTATATATATATAGGGAAAGAGGGGAGTTTTTGGGTCATCCGGTCGTGATCGAACGGTTCCGAAACGAAATAGGTTAGGAAGTGCAAACAAAGGACGGGAGATATTTTAGGGACGTTAGGGGATGATGTGGATCCATCGGAAACGACAGACCGGTTCGGGTAAGTTTCGGACAAGGTTGCAGAGGTGGTGGGTGGCTGTGCACAGAGGCTCAAACGGTCGGACAACAAATGAACGGTTTGTCTCGAAAGGGATAACGAAGGCAAGGGGGGAACGTGGCAACTACAAACGGGCTAAATTTTTTATGAAAACATGCGGATGCAATGCACATGATGCTATGAGATGAAATGCATGACATGAACAAAATGCAAAACAAAAGACAAAAACCCAACCACGAAGGAAAATATCATCTCGTATCTCCGGAAAAGGCAAGAGTCAGAGTTACAAATATGGAAAGTTGTATCCGGGGTGTTACAACACTCCACCACTATGAGAGGATCTCGTCCCGAGATCTAGGATGGCACCGGAGGGAAAAGGAAGAGGAAGATAAGAGGTAAACTAAGTTGCTTCTTCGACAAACGAGTGAAAACATGAACCTTGAGAGGTTGAAAACTTGGAAGAAAGAACACAACGGAGTTGAACACAATTGAGAGGACTACGGTAGAAAATAGAAATAAGGAACACCATGTGAACCTTGGAGGCTGCAAAGCTATGAATGACGAGTACAATGGACAAGAAGGAATTGGAACTACTCTGGTTGAAACGAGATAAGAGAGGAAGAATTCGGGCAGCACTCCTACTGAAATAAGAAGGAAAACTTGATAAGATGAAAAGAACTTGAAGAGATGACACAACACTCCGGTTAAATGGATAAACATGAAAAGAACACGATCCTCACAATTCGAGATGATGAGTGAAGAGAGCAAATCGCAATGCCTTCGGGACGAAAGAATAGAAGTTAGATTGTTGGGATAAAGGGACGGAGAAGAAAATGAAATCTTCTGCCACAAATGAACTTGGAAAGCATCCTTGCAAAGAAGGATTGAATGGAGTTGTTGGAAAATCAACAACGAAAAACACAAGTTTGTAGTGGGCTTATGGAAAACTTCTCAAAATTGAGGCGAAATTCTGCCACTAACAGAAACAATAGATTGGATTGAGGTCAACAAGGAGATGACAACTCCTTTCGCCGAGAGGATAGGAGAAAAACTTGGATCATTGATAGTCACCACAATGAGCAACATTCCTTAGGGAAGGCTTTAGGTGAAAACTAACCCAAGATAACTCCAACAAAGAGATTGATTGGTCGAAAAGATATCTTGAACAAAGAGAAAATGATGGATTTAATTAACTCATTCCTGACAACTTGTGAATCATGAAGCACGAGGAGAAATTGCCAAGGATGACATAACACCATCTCAAAAGATAAGGGTAGAAAGGATTGCACTTCGAAATGCAAGCAGAAGAATACTTGATCTCCTCAAAACAAAACATGTGTTGAGCACCATGTTTAATTTTTTAGTATAGCTTGGCGGATCATAACTTTGAGAGAAAACTTGAGGAACAATTGAAGAATGAAAGAATCCTTGATGAACCACCATGTAGAGCCTCCATGAAGTACTCCGGTAATAGATGGATGATAAAAAGAAAGAGAAGTTGCATACACAAGGTGAAGCCTTGCAATGATTTAGATGGAGCTTCGCGATGAAATACAGCGGAAAACTTGGAACTCTGGGAGAAAGATGAACAAAATCTCGAACCGGGAAATGTGACATGATGAACAACTCCGGAAAGAAGAAACTAGATTACTTGGATGAAACAATAATAAGAATTACGTTATGCCTATCCTTCACCAATTTAAATTTATGACAAGCAACGGATTTGGCATACTACTTATTCTCGTAAAAAGGATTAAGAGGGATATAGCGTAAACTTGAGAAGGTATTGATGGAACCACCGGTGGGATTTGGAAACAACGAATATTTGATATGATAATGAAGGAAGTGAAATCTTGAATGAACCACCGTAAGAATTGTAAATGAAAGTAGCAAAGGCACAATTCACCGGGAAGAATTGGAAAACGAATGAAGATACTTGAGGGGATTTAAATACATGAGAACAAAGAGCTCATGAACTGATTAGAGGGTATTTAAATGATGCACCGGTAAGATTTGGAGAATGAAGAATTATGACATGATGGCCTTCAGAGGAAAGAAATGGAAACAACTCATGAAATGCTCCGGATGGTAAGAAAAGAAATCTCACAATCAAAACAATTTTGAGGATAGCATGAAGCTAGAACCATGAATTTTCAAGAGAATGGACCAAGATTTAGAGGAAACAATTCTTCGGTCTTCAAATGTTGAGAATGATGATGAGAACCACCATGAATTGTTGAGATACTCCGGGAGAAATAAAAGAGGAAAGGTTGAGTCAAAGATGAAAAGAATTTGAAAGCAACCTTGGAGAAGGCATGTGACTGATGAAAATTCATTCTTACATCAAACTTTGAAAAGAATTTTAGAAGCTCTGGGAAAATTAGAAGAGTCAGGTAAGATCCTGGGAAAAGACCTGTGGCTTAGGGCCCACTCAAAAGAAAACACCGTTGAACGATTTTGAAGAGAGATTGCACCGGTTGAATTAAATGGCTTGAATGAGATAACAACCTCGAAATATCTTGAACGGATTGAGAATGGAAACACAAGTCTTCTGAGATATCTTGGGCACTCCGGATAAGAATAGAGAGAGGTGAACAATTAAGAGGTGCACCGACGTGGAAAAACATTTGAAACGAGGAAAGGGATAAGATCAACACCGAAAGCTTGAATTAAATCCACCGGAGAAGAAAAAGAACGGTGGATGATGAACTTGAAACTTTTGAGCATCTTCATGGGAAATCACTGGATAAGAACATCGAAAGAAAATAATGAAAAGACTTCTCTCAAATAAAAGGATACATGATTAAGAAATCTGAGTCCTTGAAGTAAAAGGGTGGGAGGGCAGGAAAACAAAGGCAACTTGGGGACGGATGGAATGGATAGCGTTGAAGAAAACTTAGAATTGATCTTGCGGATGTTGAAAATGATCGGATCCACTTGAGAGAAGCACACGGGTTGGAAAAGAGTTGACATGACAACCTCAATGATCAAGAAGGATTAGTACTCCCATAGAAATATGAGAACACCGCTTGAAAGGTATGGAATCAACACTTGACTTTGAAGCAACTTGAATACCACAAATAAAACAAAACAAAGGATTTGGCTTGCAAAATAAGCCGGAACAAACATATGATAGATCCCATATCATATCATGTGTTTGTTGGAAAGATATCCTACGAGCTACTTGAATTCCCACCTATAAAATTCCCGATACTTTCTGGTTATGCAATCTGGTGTTGGGGATACAGGGGAAGCAATATATCTCACCCAAACTAACAATACCTACATCCAAGCAGTATCCATCCGTCAACACATAACCAAGAAACCTTCGGAAATCATGTACCTCAACCTTCGAAAAGCATCCGTTATACGAGTTATGGCAATACTCTCGAACTCCCCAGTACTAGGTGACGTCGAGGTTATCTCACCAACAACTGCATAAAAGAGATTTTCGATGTCGGCAAAACTCAGGTATTCCAGAACTGCAACGATAATATTATGACGACAACACCTCGGAGCTCAGCTCCCCGGGTCACTGCCACATAAAAGACAGGAGGCACCAACAACAATGTTCTCGTCACAAAACCACCGGAACGATTCCAAGATACCCGCGTGATCCTAAATTTTTTTAGTGAAATTTGAGGAGAGGAAAGTCAAAACATCTACGCCAGGAGACCTCACCAGAGCGACGAAGGGGGCTGAGGAGTAAAAAGAATCCTACTCTCCGATATATATAATCCTAAGACTCAAAATAGTTTTCTTCTAGACTCAACAACGATCAACAATCAAGGGGGCTCCTATGGTCAGTCGAGGCTCTGATTACCAACTTGTCACGCCCAATATGCGATACTATCCTAAAGAGACTCGAAGGTCCCACCAAGGATAGAACCGCATATTGAAACACTTTTGAAAGGTGGATATCATTACACCATCATTACATAATAGATGGGGATACGTATAAGAGGCATACAATGCCACTCGAATACAACATCATCATACATAAGATCAACATCCGACTACGAATGAAACATAAACAGAAACTCAAATGACATCCACCCTGCTAGCCCAGGCTGCCGACCTGGAACCTATCCCTTGATCAAAGAAGAAGCAGAAGACGAACTCCAAAACAAGCAAACATCGCTCTCGCGTCATGATCATCGCATAACCTGTACCTGCAACTGTTGTTGTAGTAATCTGTGAGCCACGAGGACTCAGCAATCCCATTACCATGGGTATCAAGACTAGCAAAGCTTAATGGGAAAGGAAGGGGTAAAGTGGTGAGGTTGCAGCAGCGACTAAGCATATATGGTGGCTAACCAACGCAAATAAGAGCGAGAAGAGAGCAAGCGGAACGGTCGTCAACTAGTAATGATCAAGAGATGATCCTGAACTCCTACTTACGTCAAACATAACCCAAAACCGTGTCCACTTCCCGGACTCCGCCGAAAAGAGACCATTATGGCTACACACGCGGTTGATGCGTTTTAATTCATATCTAATGTCAAGTTATCTACAACCGGACATTAACAAATTCCCATCTGCCCATAACCGCGGGCACGGCTTTTGAAAGTTTATACCCCGCAGGGGTGTCCCAACTTAGCCCATGATAAGCTCTTGTGATCAACGAAGGATATACCTTCTCCCAGGAAGACCCAATCAGACTCGGAATCTCGGTTTACAAGACATTTCAACAATGGTAAAACAAGACCAGCAAAGCCACCCGGATGTGCCGACAAATCCCGATAGGAGCAGCACATATCTCGTTATCAGGGCACACCGGATGAGCAAGACGACGGGTTGGCATAGACCCTGGTTGCCTAGGGGGTGCCGGACATCGCTCTATTTGGACCAGCACTCAGAGGAGAACTGGCCCGGGGGGGATAAAATAAAGATGACCCACGGGCTCCGGAAACCCAAGGGAAAAAAGGGCTAGGTGAGGCAAATGGTAAAACCAAGGTTGGGCCTTGCTAGAGGAGTTTTATTCAAAGCGAACTGTCAAGGGGGTCCCATAAATCACCCAACCGCGTAAGGAACGCAAAATCCGGGAACGTAACACCGGTATGACGGAAACTAGGGCGGCAAGAGTGGAACAAAACACCAGGCATAAGGCCTAGTCTTCCATCCTTTACCAAGTATATAGATGCATTAATTAAATAAGAGATATTGTGATATCCCAACATAATCCTGTCCATCATGGGGAAATCTTCAATTGCACCTGCAACTAGCAACGCTATAAGAGGGGCTAAGCAAAGCAACGGTTTGCTAGGAAGGGTGAAAAGGTTAGAGGCTGACATGGCAATTGGGAGGCTTGAAGAGCAAATGATAGGTAGCGCAGCAAAGTGATAGAACGAAGCAACTAGCATAGAAATGATAGTAGTGAGATCCAGGGTAGCCGTCATCTTGCCTGAAATCCCGCTAGGAAGAAGAACGAGTCCATGAAGAAGACGAACGAGAGTAGTCGAACAAATCCTCACAATCGCAACATTACCAGAACTAAGAAGCAACACCGGAAAGAAACAAACAACATGGTAAATGCACAAGCATAAACATGGCATGATGCACAAACAAGTATGATGCACAAACAAGTATGATGCATGTCCGGTTTAATGAGGCATGGCATGGCAAGTGCAACAAAAAATACTACAAGTTAAGTGGAGATCAATATGCAACGAGTTGCATATTGACAAAACACCACATTGACATATTTAGTTTAATCTCGTTTCAGCTAACCAACAATATTAAATGTTGTTAAACATGGCAAGGGGTGAAGCATATGAAAAACTACCTATCTAGACAAGTTTAAATGAGGACGGAACAACAAACAACAATTCCGGAAAAATCCCCATATGCAAATTATGAATTTTGGTACTGTTCTGCCCTAAAACATATTTTATTGTTATTAAACAGGAAAATAAAGTGCGCCATGTTAAACTAGGCATATTTCCACCCCATTTACATATGAAGTTTATTAAATTCGGAGCTACGGTTATTTAGTTATGAAATAAATGATTTTAACATGACATTTTAGCATATTAATTCAAACAACACATTTAAACAACTTTAACATGGATGAAAGTGGCATATTGTGAAAGTACATGGAATTCTAATGATTTTACAACTATGACATGTTTTATTTGGATGCCTGGTTAAATAGTTATTAGCAGTTTAAAACAGGGGCATTTCTGTAAAACTCTAAACTCTGGAATAATTAGTAAAATTGTCCTGGCAAGAAAAAAACACAACGGGCCGAATCTGCGTTCGGGCCAACAGGAACAGGAGCTGGGGGAGGCATCTCACCATGGGATGAGGCCCAGGTCGGTGGAGAGGTGGAGACAGGTCGGCGAATCTGGCGGCCCACGGTGTAGGCGAAGCAGCAGAGGGCTCCTGCGGGCGACGCGGCACTCGTCCACGCTGGCACTGGACCAAGTCAATGAGGGGGGCAGCGCTGGACGTCTCGTTCAACCACGGTCGAAGCAGAGGATTTGGAGGCGGTGGGGCTGCATCCTCCGGCGACAGGGATGGCGCCGAGGCAGTGGAGGCGAGCGAATCTGGGCGTCGGGAGCCCATCTCAGGCGATGGTGGCAGCAGTTATTGCTCCTAGACAGAGAGAAAAACGAAAGGGATGAGTGCCAGAGGGGAAGACGAGCAGGAGAACGATAGGAGGAGGAGGCACGGTGGCGACGACCTGCGGCACTGGAGCGGCGAGGCGGCGCGAGGGGATGAGGCCGAGCGCTCCTGCTCGGCGCCTCAGGTAGCTCCACGACCCATTCGGAATCGAGGGGAGAGAAGGTGGGCTTCGGGCGCATGGGGAAGAAGCAGAGGAGGAGCTCAGGGTCGAGGCTCCTGCTCGATCTGAAGGTGGCACGAGGAAGAACTAGGCGTCGGGGAGGGTTTGTAGCGACAGTAGCGACTTCACAAGGGGCGGCGATGGCCATGGCAGCTCAGTTCCCTGTTGAGACAGAGAGAGAGAGAGAGCACTGATAGAGAGAGAGAGAGATGAATACAGAGGGAGGAGGAAGAACGAGGGAAGGAGGCAAGGCATGGTGTTGGACCTGTGGCCGTCGGCGACGACGCTTGCAGGGAGGTCCGGCGACCTGGGGAACAGATCCGGGCAACGAGGAGCTCCTGGTGATTTGCACGGGCTGCAGGAGGGAGTCGCGGGGTCGCGAGGCCAAGGCAGGGGGTGCTCGGGCAGAGGAGCAGATGCTCCTGGACGAGGGGAGGCGCAAGAGATCGGGTGCCGGGCGAGAGGCTGCTGATAATTTGGTCGGCATGGAAAACAGGGGAGGTGGTTCTGGCTCACATGGCGCTTGGGCGGCGGCTGCTCCTGGTGAACGAGGGGATCCAGAGGAGGCGCTGGTTGGAGAGATGGATCTGGGAGGATCGAGGGGAGGAGGTGGTTGGCCCGGTGGATTTTTGGATCGAGAGCAATCCCAAGGAAGAGAGGTAGGTGGGTGGCGGCGGGGGTGGACAAACCTCCTAGATTTTAGGGTTTGGTCCAAATAGACTAGGGGTATATGTATATAGGGAAAGAGGGGAGTTTTTGGGTCATCCGATCGCAATCGAACGGCTCCGAAACAAAATAGGTTAGGAGTGCAAACAAAGGACGGGAGATATTTTAGGGACGTTAGGGGATGATCTGGATCCATCAGAAACGACAGACCAGTTCGGGTAAGTTTCGGACAAGGTTGCAGAGGTGGTGGGTGGCTGTGCAGAGAGGCTCAAACGGTCGGACAACAAATGAATGGTTTGTCTCGAAAGGGATAACGAAGGGAAGGGGGAACGCGGCAACTACGAACGGGCTAAAAGTTTTATGAAAACATGCGGATGCAATGCACCTGATGCTATGAGATGAAATGCATGACATGAACAAAATGCAAAACAAAAGACAAAAACCCATCCACGAAGAAAAATATCATCTCGTATCTCCGGAAAAGGCAAGAGTCAGAGTTACAAATATGGAAAGTTGTATCCGGGGTGTTACAACACTCCACCACTATGAGAGGATCTCGTCCCGAGATCTAGGATGGCACCGGAGGGAAAAGGAAGATGAAGATAAGAGGTAAACTAAGTTGCTTCTTCGACAAACGAGTGAAAACATGAACCTTGAGAGGTTGAAAACTTGGAAGAAAGAACACAACAGAGTTGAACACAATTGAGAGCACTGCGGTAGAAAATAGAAATAAGGAACACCATGTGAACCTTGGAGGCTGCAAAGCTATGAATGACGAGTACAATGGACAAGAAGGAATTGGAACTACTCTGGTTGAAACGAGATAAGAGAGGAAGAATTTGGGCAGCACTCCGACTGAAAGAAGAAGGAAAACTTGATAAGATGAAAAGAACTTGAAGAGATGAGGTTAAATGGATAAACATGAAAAGAACACGATCCTCACAATTCGAGATGATGAGTGAAGAGAGCAAATCGCAATGCCTTCGGGACGAAAGAATAGAAGTTAGATTGTTGGATTAAAGGGACGGCGAAGAAAATGAAATCTTCTGCCACAAATGAACTTGGAAAGAATCCTTGCAAAGAAGGATTGAACGGAGTTGTTGGAAAATCAACAATGAAAAACACAAGTTTGTAGTGGGCTTATGGAAAACTTCTCAAAATTGAGGCGAAATTATGCCACTAACGGAAACAATAGATTGGATTGAGGTCAACAAGGAGATGACAACTCCTTTGGCCGAGAGGATAGGAGAAAAACTTGGATCATTGATAGTCACCACAATGAGCAACATTCCTTAGGGAAGGCTTTAGGTGAAAACTAACCCAAGATAACTCCAACAAAGAGATTGATTGGTCGAAAATATATCTTGAACGAAGAGAAAATGATGGATTTAATTAACTCATTCCTGACAACTTGTGAATCATGAAGCCCGAGGAGAAATTGCCAAGGATGACATAACACCATCTCAAAAGATAAGTATAGAAAGTATTGCACTTCGAAATGCAAGAAGAAGAATACTTGATCTCCTCAAAACAAAACATGTGTTGAGCACCATGTTTAATTTTTGAGTATAGCTTGGCGGATCATAACTTTGAGAGAAAACTTGAGGAACAATTGAAGAATGAAAGAATCCTTGACGAACCACCATGTAGAGCCTCCATGAAGAACTCCGGTAATAGATGGATGATAAAAAGAAAGAGAAGTTGAAAACACAAGGTGAAGCCTTGCAATGATTTAGATGGAGCTTCGTGATGAAATACAGCGGAAAACTTGGAACTCCGGAAGAAAGATGAACAACATCTCGAATCGGGAAATGTGACATGATGAACAACTCCGGAAAGAAGAAACTAGATTAATTGGATGAAACAATAATAAGAATTACGTTATGCCTATCCTTCACCAATTTAAATTTATGACAAGCAACAGATTTGGCATACTATTTATTCTCGTAGAAAGGATTAAGAGGGATATAGCGTAAACTTGAGAAGGTATTGATGGAACCACCGGTGGGATTTGGAAACAACGAATATTTGATATGATAATGAAGGAAGTGAAATCTTGAACGAACCACCATAAGAATTGTAAATGAAAGTAGCAAAGGCACAATTCACCGGGAAGAATTGGAAAACGAATGAAGATACTTGAGGGGATTTAAATACATGAGAACAAAGAGCTCATGAACTGATTAGAGGGTATTTAAACGATGCACCGGTAAGATTTGGAGAATGAAGAATTATGACATGATGGCCTTTGGAGGAAAGAAATGGAAACAACTCATGAAATTCTCCGGATGGTAAGAAAAGAAATCTCACAATCAAAACAATTTCGCGGATAGCATGAAGCTAGAACCATGTATCTTCAAGAGAATGGACCAAGATTTGGAGGAAACACTTCTTCGGTCTTCAAATGTTGAGAATGATGATGTGAACCACCATGAATTGTTGAGATACCCCGGGAGAAATAAAAGAGGAAAGGTTGAGTCAAAGATGAAAAGAATTTGAAAGTGACCTTGGAGAAGGCATGTGACTGATGAAAATTCATTCTTACATCAAACTTTGAAAAGAATTTTAGAAGCTCTGGGAAAATTAGAAGAGTCAGGTAAGATCCTGGGAAAAGACCTGTGGGTTAGGGCCCACTCAAAAGAAAACACCGTTGAACGATTTTGAAGAGAGATTGCACCGGTTGAATTAAATGGCTTGAATGAGATAACAACCTCGAAATATCTTGAACGGATTGAGAATGGAAACACAAGTCTTCTGAGATATCTTGAGCACTCCGGATAAGAATAGAGAGAGGTGAACAATTAAGAGGTGCACCGACGTGGAAAAACATTTGAAACGAGGAAAGGGATAAGATCAACACCGAAAGCTTGAATTAAATCCACCGGAGAAGAAAAAGAACGGAGGATGATGAACTTGAAACTGTTGAGCATCTTCATGGGAAATCACCGGATAAGAACATCGAAAGAAAATAATGAAAAGACTTCTCTCAAATAAAAGGATACATGATTAAGAAATCTGATTCCTTGAAGTAAAAGGGTGGGAGGGCGGGAAAACAAAGGCAACTTGGGGACGAATGGAATGGATACCGTTGAAGAAAACTTAGAATTGATCTTGCGGATGTTGAAAATGATCGGATCCACTTGAAGAGAAGCACAACGGTTGGAAAAGAGTTGACATGACAACCTCAGTGATCAAGAAGGATTAGTACTCCCATAGAAATATGAGAACACCGCTTGAAAGGTATGGAATCAACACTTGACTTTGAAGCAACTTGAATACCACAAATAAAACAAAACAAAGGATTTGGCTTGCAAAATAAGCCGGAACAAACATATGATAGATCCCATATCATATCATGTGTTTGTTGGAAAGATATCCTACGAGCTACTTGAATTCCCACCTATAAAATTCCCGATACTTTCTGGTTATGCAATCTGGTGTTGGGGATACAGGGGAAGCAATATATCTCACCCAAACTAACAATACCTACATCCAAGCTGTATCCATCCGTCAACACATAACCAACAAACCTTCGGAAATCATGTACCTCAACCTTCGAAAAGCATCCGTTATACGAGTTATGGCAATACTCTCGAACTCCCCAGTACTAGGTGACGTCGAGGTTATCTCACCAACAACTGCATAAAAGAGATTTTTGATGTCGGCAAAACTCAGGTATTCCAGAACTGCAACGATAATATTATGACAACAACACCTCGGAGCTCAACTCCCCGGGCCACTGCCACATAACAGACAGGAGGCACCAAGAACAATGTTCTCGTCACAAAACCATCGAAACAATTCCAAGATACCCAAGTGATCCTAAATTTTTTTTAGTGAAATTTGAGGAGAGGAAAGTCAAAACATCTACGTCAGGAGACCTCACCAGAGCGACGAAGGGGGCTGAGGAGTAAAAAGAATCCTACTCTCCGATATATATAATCCTAAGACTCAAAATAGTTTTCTTCTAGGCTCAACAACGGCCAACAATCAAGGGGGCTCCTATGGTCGGTCGAGGCTCTGATTACCAACTTGTCACGCCCAATATGCGATACTATCCTAAAGAGACTCGAAGGTCCCACCAAGGATAGAACCGCATATTGAAACGCTTTTGCAAGGTGGATATCATTACATCAACATCACATAATAGATGGGGATACATATAAGAGGCATACAATGCCACTCGAATACAACATCATCATACATAAGATCAACATCCGACTATGGATGAAACATAAACAGAAACACAAACGACATCCACCCTCCTAGCCCAGGCTGCCGACCTGGAACCTATCCCCTGATTGAAGAAGAAGCAGAAGACGAACTCCAAAACAAGCAAACATTCCTCTCGCGTCATGATCATCGCATAACCTGTACCTGCAACTGTTGTTGTAGTAATCTTTGATCCACGAGGACTCAGCAATCCCATTACCATGGGTATCAAGACTAGCAAAGCTTAATGGGAAAGGAAGGGGTAAAGTGGTGAGGTTGCAGCAGTGACTAAGCATATATGGTGGCTAACCAACGCAAATAAGAGCGAGAAGAGAGCAAGCGGAACGGTCGTCAACTAGTAATGATCAAGAGGTGATCCTGAACTCCTACTTACGTCAGACATAACCCAAAACCGTGTCCATGTCCCAGACTCCGCCAAAAAGAGACCATCATGGCTACACACGCGGTTGATGCGTTTTCATTCGTATCTGATGTCAAGTTATCTACAACCGGACATTAACAAATTCCCATCTGCCCATAACTGCGGGCACGGCTTTCGAAAGTTTATACCCTGTAGGGGTGTCCCAACTTAGCCCATGATAAGCTCTCACAATCAACGAAGGATATACCTTCTCCCAGGAAGACCCGATCAGACTCGGAATCCCGGTTTACAAGACATTTCGACAATGGTAAAACAAGACCAGCAAAGCCACCCGGATGTGCCGACAAATCCCGATAGGAGCTGCACATATCTTGTTCTCAGGGCACACCGGATGAGCAAGACGACGGGTTGGCATAGACCCTGGTTGCCCAGGGGGTGCCGGACATCGCTCGGTTTGGACCAAGACTCGGAGGAGAACTGGCCTGGGGGGCATAAAATAAAGATGACCCTCGGGCTCCGGAAACCCAAGGGAAAAAAGGGCTAGGTGAGGCAAATGGTAAAACCAAGGTTGGGCCTTGCTAGAGGAGTTTTATTCAAAGCAAACTGTCAAGGGGGTCCCATAAATCACCCAACCGCGTAAGGAACGCAAAATCCGAGAACATAACACCGGTATGACGGAAACTAGGGCGGCAAGAGTGGAACAAAACACCAGGCATAAGGCCGAGTCTTCCACCCTTTACCAAGTATATAGATGCATTAATTAAATAAGAGATATTGTGATATCCCAACATAATCCTGTCCATCATGGGGCAATCTTCAACTTCACCTGCAACTAGCAACGCTATAAGAGGGGCTGAGCAAAGCGATAACATAGCCAAACAACGGTTTGCTAGGAAGGGTGAAAAGTTAGAGGCTGACATGGCAATTGGGAGGCTTGAAGAGCAAATGATAGGTAGCGCAGCGATGTGATAGAACGAAGCAACTAGCATAGCAATGATAGTAGTGAGATCCAGGGTAGCGGTCATCTTGCCTGAAATCTCGCTAGGAAGAAGAACGTGTCCATGAAGAAGACGAACGAGAGTAGTCGAACGAATCCTCACAATCGCAACATTACCGGAACTAAGAAGCAACACCGGAAAGAAAAAAACAACATGGTAAATGCACAAGCATAAACATGGCATGATGCACAAACAAGTATGATGCATGTCCAGTTTAATGAGGCATGGCATGGCAAGTGCAACAAAAAATACTACAAGTTAAGTGGAGATCAATATGCAACGAGTTGCATATTGACAAAACACCACATTGACATATTTAGTTTAATCTCATTTCAGCTACCAAACAATATTAAATGCTGTTAAACATGGCAAGGGGTGAAGCATATGAAAAACTACCTATCTAGACAAGTTTAAATGAGGCCGGAACAACAAACAACAATTCCGGAAAAATCCCCATATGCAAATTATGAATTTTGGTACTGTTCTGCCCTAAAACATATTTTATTGTTATTAAACAGGAAAATATAGTGCGCCATGTTAAACTAGGCATTTTTCCACCCCATTTACATATGAAGTTTATTAAATTCGGAGCTACGGTTATTTAGTTATGAAACAAATCATTTTAACATGGCATTTTAGCAAATTAATTCAAACAACACATTTAAACAACTTTAAAATGGATGAAAGTGGCATATTGTGAAAGTACATGGAATTCTAAGCATTTTACAAGTATGACATGTTTTATTTGGATGCCTGGTTAAATAGTTATTAGCAGTTTAAAACAGGGGCATTTCTGTAAAACTGTAAACTCTGGAATAATTAGGGAAATCGTCCTGGCAAGAAAAAAACACAATGGGCTGAATCTGCAATCGGGCCAACAGGAACACGCGCTGGGGGAGGCATCTCACCATGGGCTGAGGCCCAGGTCGGTGGAGAGGTGGAGACAGGTCGGCGGATCTGGCGGCCCACGGCGTAGGTGAAGCAGCAGAGGGCTCCTGCGGGCGACGCGGCACTCGTCCACGCTGGCGCTGGACCAAGTCAACGAGGGGGGCAGCGCTGGACGTCTCGTTCGACCACGGTCGAAGCAGAGGATTTGGAGGCGGTGGGGCTGTATCCTCCGGCGACAGGGATGGCGCCGAGGCAGTGGAGGCGAGCGAATCTGGGCATCGGGAGCCCATCTTAGGCGATGGTTGCGGCAGTTGGTGCTCCTAGACAGAGAAAAAAATGAAAGGGATGAGGGCCAGAGGGGAAGAAGAGCAGGAGAAGGATGGGAGGAGGAGGCACGGTGGCGACGACCTGCGGCACTAGAGCGGCGAGGCGGCGCGAGGGGATGAGGCCGAGCGCTCCTGCTCGGCGCCTCAGGTAGCTCCACGACCCATTCGGAATCGAGGGGAGAGAAGGTGGGCGTCAGGCGCGTGGGGAAGAAGCAGAGGAGGAGCTCAGGGTCGAGGCTCCTGCTCGATCTGAAGGTGGCGCGAGGAAGAACTAGGCGTCGGGGAGGGTTCGTAGCGACGGTAGCGACTTCACAAGGGGCGGCGACGACCATGGCAGCTCAGTTCCCCGTTGAGACAGAGAGAGAGAGAGCACTGAGAGAGAGAGAGAGATGAATACAAAGGGAGGAGGAAGAACGAGGGAAGGAGGCAAGGCATGGCGCTGGACCTGTGGCCGTCGGTGATGACGCTCGCAGGAAGGTCCGGCGACCTGGGGAACAGATCCGGGCAGCACGGAGCTCCTGGCGGCTTGCACGGGCTGCAGGAGGGATTCGCAGGGTCGCGAGGCTTAGGCAGGGGGTGCTCGGGCAGAGGAGCAGATGCTCCTGGACGAGGGGAGGCGCAAGAGATCGGGTGCCGGGCGAGAGGCTGCTGATAATTTGGTCGGCGCGGAAAACATGGGAGGTGGTTCTGGCTCACATGGCGCTTGGGCGGCGGCTGTTGTTGGTGAACGAGGGGATCCAGAGGAGGCGCTGGTTGGAGAGATGGATCTGGGAGGATCGAGGGGAGGAGGTGGTTGGCCCGGTGGATTTTTGGATCGGGAGCAATCCCAAGGAAGAGAGGTAGGTGGGTGGCGGCGGGGGAGGACAAACCTCCTAGATTTTAGGGTTTGGTCCAAATAGACTAGGGGTATATATATATAGGGAAAGAGGGGAGTTTTTGGGTCATCCGATCGCGATCGAACGACTCTGAAACAAAATAGGTTAGGAAGTGCAAACAAAGGACGGGAGATATTTTAGGGACGTTAGGGGATGATCTGGATCCATCGGAAACGACAGACCGGTTCGGGTAAGTTTCGGACAAGGTTACAGAGGTGGTGGGTGGCTGTGCAGAGAGGCTCAAACGGTCAGACAACAAATGAACGGTTGGTCTCGAAAGGGATAATGAAGGCAAGGGGGGAACGCCGCAACTATGAACGGGCTAAAAGTTTTATGAAAACACGCGGATGCAATGCACCTGATGCTATGAGATGAAATGCATGACATGAACAAAATGCAAAACAAAAGACAAAAACCCAACCACGAAGGAAAATATCATCTCGTATCTCCGGAAAAGGCAAGAGTCAGAGTTACAAATATGGAAAGTTGTATCCGGGGTGTTACAAAGAACCACCTTGGTACAATTTCCTAGACATATTTCTTCCTCAAGGAACAATCTCCCAAAGCAGTTTTGTGAATGGAGCTTTGAGCAAGGATATCGAAAATCACAGCAAAATGAGCTAGAACTCGTGCTTGAGCTGGATGGGGATTTTTTAGGGAGGAAGATGGAGTGTGCGGGTGCAAGAATAAGTGGAGGGGGGCCACCATGGGCCACGAGGTAGGTGGCGCACCCTGGACCCTCGTGGCCAGGTGCTTGGCCCCCTGCTGTGTTCTTAGTGCCTAAAATCCTCAAATATTCCATAAAAATCATACTAAATTTGTAGGGCATTTGGAGAACTTTTATTTTCGAGATATTTTTATTGCATGGATAATTTAGAAAACAGACAGATAATACTATTTTGCTTTATTTATTCTAAATAACAGAAAGTAAAAAGAGGGTACATAAGGTTGTGCCTTCTAGTTTCATCCATTTCATGATCATCAAAAGGAATCCACTAACAAGGTTGATCAATTCTTGTTAACAAACTCATACCGAATAACATGGAACTGAAGAAATTTCGAATAAAACTAGGTTACCCCAATGGGGATATGCACATCCCCTATAATAAGAATATCATATTTTTTCTTGACAGTAGGAAGAGGAAATTCAAAACCTCCAATAATGATAGTTGGACTTTTTCCAATAGAATTGATGCTATGAACTTTAGGTTGTTTCCTCAGAAAGTGTATCATATGCTCATTACCATTAACATGAAAAGTGACATTGCCTTTGTTGCAATCAATAACAGCCCCTGCAGTATTCAAAAAGGGTCTTCCAAGGATAATCGACATACTATCATCCTCGGAAATATCAAGAATAACAAAGTCCATTAAGATAGTGACATTTGCAACCACAACAGGCACATCCTCACAAATACCGATAGGTATGGCAGTTGATTTATCAGCCATTTGCAAAGATATTTCAGTAGGTGTCAACTTATTCAATTCAAGTCTATGATATAAAGAGAGAGGCATAACACTAAAACCGGCTCCAAGATCGAATAAAGCAGCTTTAACATAGTTTCTTTTAATGGAGCATGGTATAGTTGGTACTCCTGGATCTCCTAGTTTCTTTGGTACTCCACCCTTAAAAGTGTAATTAGCAAGCATGGTGGAAATTTCAGCTTCTGGTATCTTTCTTTTATTTGTAATAATATCCTTCATATATTTAGCATAAGGATTTACTTTAAGCATATCAGTTAAGCGCATACATAAGAAGATAGGTCTAATCATTTCAGCAAAGCGCTCAAAATCCTCATCATCCTTTTTCTTGGATGGCTTAGGAGGGAAAGGCATGGGTTTCTGAACCCATGGTTCTCTTTCTTTACCGTGCTTCCTAGCAAGAAAATCTCTCTTATCATAATGTTGATTCTTTGATTGTGGGTTATCAAGATCAACAGCAGGTTCAATCTCTACATCATTATTATTGCTAGGTTGAGCATCAACATGAACATTATCATTAACATTATCACTAGGTTCATGTTCATCACCAGATTGTGTTTCAGCATCATAAATAGAAATATCATTGGGATTCTCAGGTGTGTCTACAACAGGTTCACTAGAAGCATGCAAAGTCCTATCATTTTTCTTTTTCTTCTTTTTAGAAGGACTAGGTGCATCTAAATTATTTCTCTGAGAATCTTGCTCAATTCTCTTAGGGTGGCCTTCAGGATACAAAGGTTCCTGAGTCATTCTACCAGTTCGAGTAGCCACTCTAATAGCAAAATCATGTTCATTATTTAATTCATCGAGCAAATCACTTCGAGCTTTAAGTACTTGTTCAGCTTGAGTGGTAACCATAGAAGCATATTTGCTAATGAGTTTAAGTTCACCTTTAACTCTAGCCATATAATCACTCAAGCGTCCAATCATGTAGGCATTACTCTTTAATTCTCTACTAACATAAGCATTGAAACTTTCTGCCTAGCCATAAAACCATCAAATTCATCTAAACATTGGCTAGGAAACTTAATAGACGGGATTTCAACTTTATCATATCTATAGAGAGAATTTACCTTTACTACCTATGTCGGGTTATCAAGACAATGTGTTTCTTCAATAGGCGGTATATTAAGACCATGTATTTCTTCAATAGGAGGTAAATTCTTAACATCTTCAACTTTAATACCTTTAATACCTTTAACTCTTCAGGACTGAGAAATAGAACACCTCTCTTCTTCGGAGTAGGTTTAGGAATAGGCTCAGGAGTTGGCTAAATTCGCTTAGGAATTGCCCCAGGAATTGGCTCAGGAAGAGTCCAATTATTTTTATTAGTCAACATATTATTCAATAGCAATTCAGCTTGGTCGACTGTTCTTTCCCTGAAAACACAACCAACACAACTATCCAAGTGGTCATTGGAAGCATCGTTTAGTCCATTATAAAAGATATCAAATATTTCATTTTTCTTAAGAGGATGATCACGCAAAGCATTAAGTAATCGGAGAAGCCTCCTCCAACCTTGTGGGAGACTCTCTTCTTCAATTTGCACAAAATTATATATTTCCCTCAAGGCAGCTTGTTTCTTATGAGCAGGGAAATATTTAGCAGAGAAGTAATAAATCATATCCTGGGGACTACGCACACAACTAGGATCAAGAGAATTAAACCAAGTTTTAGCATCACCCTTTAATGAGAACGAAAATATCTTAAGGATATAATAATAGCGAGATTTCTCATCATTAGTGAACAGGGTGGCTATATCATTCAACTTAGTAAGATGTGCCACAACAGTTTCAGATTCATTGCCATAAAAAGGATCAGATTCTACCAAAGTAATTATCTCAGGATCGACAGAGAATTCATAATCCTTATCAGTAACAAAGATAGGTGAAGTAGCAAAAGCAGGGTCATATTTCATTCTAGCATTTAGAGTTTTCTGGTTAAGTTTAGCTAATAACTTCTTAAGATCATATCTATCTTTGCAAGCAAAAAGATCTCTAGCAGTTTCTTCATCCATAACATAACGCTCTGGAACAACAGGCAATTCATACTTAGGGGGAGAACCTTCATCATCACTATCTTCAATAATTTCATCATCTATAATTTCATTCTCTCTAACCCTAGCAAGTTGTTCATCAAGATATTCACCTAATGGCACAGTAGTATCAAGCATAGAAGTAGTTTCATCATAAGTGTCATGCATAGTAGAAGTGGCATCATCAATAACATGCGACATATCAGAATTCATAGCAGTAGCAGGTTTAGGTGTCACATGCTTACTCAAAACAAAATGAGAATCTAGTGCAGAGCTAGATGGCAGTTCCTTACCTCCCTCGTAGTTGAGGGAAAAATCTTAGTTCTTTCGTCTTTCAAGTTCCTCATAGTGATCAACAAATATAAATCCCAAGTGACTCAAAGAATAGAGCTATGCTCCCCGGCAACGGTGCCAGAAAATAGTCTTGATAACCCACAAGTATAGGGGGTCGCAATAGTTTTCGAGGGTAGAGTATTCAACCCACATTTATTGATTTGACACAAGGGGAGCCAAAGAATATTCTCAAGTATTAGCAGTTGAGTTGTCAAATCAACCACACTTGGATAACTTAGTATCTGCAGCAAAGTATTTAGTAGCAAAGTAGTATGATAGCAATGGTAACAGTGATAAAAGTAACGACAACAGTTTTGTAGTAATTGTAATAGTAGCAACGGTAAAGTAAATAAGCAAAGCACAATAGGTGAAAAGCTCGTACGCATTGGATAAGTCATGGATAATTATGTCGGATGCGATTCCTCATGTAATAGTTATAACATAGGGTGCACTACAAAAAAAAGACACATCCGTGACATTTTGGGATGAACGAATTTTTTTTCTGTCATACATATGACATTTCTATGACGATAATTGTGACAAAACCCGGTATCATCATAGATGTGGTGGGCTCCTACTTCTATGACAAAAAATCATGACAAAAAATGGGCTTTTCGTCCTGGGCGAGCCAGAGACGCAGCTGCATGACATTCTTTGGGCCGTCCATGACGGAAAAAACCGTGGTAGAAACGAGGGCGAGGAAAATTTTGGGGAGTTCCTAGTTACAGTGGGAGGTCGGGGGCCGAGCGATGCGCATTTCTCTCGTACACGTACACGCGTGTGTGCGAGGCGTTGGCTCTAACTAAACCCGAGCGAGGCGTTGGGCTCTAACTGAACCCGAGCGATTGCACTGCAGGCTACGCGTTACTGAACCCGAGCGATCGATCGATGGCTGTTAAGTGAACCCGATCGAGCGATTCCTTCACTACTGCTGCTAACTGAAGCCGATCAATGCTGCCTCTGGGATGAACAGTGAGCA
>NC_057798.1:641347087-641379117 GCF_018294505.1 Triticum aestivum | reverse complement strand
GTGGAGGGCTGGATGAACAGTAGATGGTGGAGGGGTGCCCGTGGAGGGGTGGTTGAACAGTAGCCGGTGGAGTAGCGCATGGTGGAGGCTGGATGAACAGGAGCCCGTGAAGGCTGGAGGAGGTCGACAGTAGCCCGTGGAGGCTGGAGGAGGTCGACGGTGGAGATGAACAGTATCTCGTGGACTCCCGTTTTGCGATACGCCACACCCCATCCGATGAACAAGACCCCCGTTTCGATCGTAGCGCTCCAACAGAAGTCCGTTTCGTCCATTTTGCGGTATGCCACAACCCTCCCGATCAACAGGACCCCCGTTTCGACCGTATGAGGTCTGTTTCCTGCATTTTGCGGTACGCCACACCCCTCCCGATCAACAGGACCCCCTTTTCGACCGTAGGAGGTCCGTTTCCTCCGTTTTGCGGTACGCCACACCCCTCCCGATGAACATGGTCCCGTTTCGAACGTGGCCGGTCGAACACAAGGCTGTTTCCTCTGTTCTGTGGTAAGCCAGGCCTCGTTTCCATCGCCTGTTCCGTCCAAGCCGGTTGGCTCCCACGCGTTCCGTTGCCTCCCAATGAACACGACGCATTCCGTTGCCTCCCCATGAACACGACGCATTCTGTTGCCTCCCCATGAACACGACGACGACGCTATTTCTCCATTCCGACCCAGCCATGTACACGAGCCCTGGCCATACGTATGCGCGAGTAGGCATTTGAGACCCCGCCCGTATGTACACATACGTGGCCGTATTTTCTTTCTTGCACACTAGCCGTTGTACATACGTGTACATGCTATGTGCGGCCTCTACTACGACACATGCACGCCTCTACAACGACTAGTATGTACGTACACGTTCACGACCAGAATGACAACGCTACGTACGCTTCGACCAGGTGGGTCCCGACTGTCAGTCACTTCCTTGCCTGCGAAGATGTAGCTAGTGGGTCCCAGCAGTCAGGGGGCGAATCATTTTTTTTGCCCGGACGCACTTCCTTGCATGCGAAGATGTAGTTGGTGGGTCCCAGCAGTCAGGGGGCGAATCATTTTTTTGCCCGTAATATGGACGCACTTCCTTGCATGCGAAGATGTAGCTGGTAGGTCCCAACAGTCAGGGGGGAATGTTTTTTCGCGAAATACAGTGGCCCGTCCGATGGGTCCCTGCTGTCAGGTGGAGGAATCATTATTTTCCGCGTAATAAGGAGGCACTTCCTTGCGGCTGCCGTGGACCCAGCTGTCAGCCTCTCCACGTACAGTACTCTTCCGATGGAATTCTGTCGTTGACCACATTGACCACGCCGCGCCGAGAGCACCACGGCGGTGGACGACGGTGAGGCCTAGGAAGGGGACGACGCGGAGCCGGGGAAGACGCAGCAGTGGATGCGCACGCGAAAAGGAGTACGAGGGTTCACTGGTTCAATTGCGGTGTGAGGCTACTGTTGCCGCAGAATAACAGGGGGTGTGGGTGAGTAGAGGGATGGCCTAGCTAGCGGTGGGAGTAGTAGGGGGCGGTGAGGCCTCCGCGGCATCACAGCCAGCCACGGGAGGCAGGATCACGCGGCACGACCGACACTGGTTTGGGCGGCTGGAGCAAGAAGACCAGAGGTTGAAGAAGCACTATGGCCGTTGGATGAACATCGTACGGTAACAGGAGCTAGAATCGTTCATATTGACTAAGTTGACAAAGCCCTCCGTCCCCGTCAACTTGGTAGGCCCACAAGTCAGCCTCCCGCTATGCTGTGTTCCAGCTGGCAGGGGGAGCATTCATTTTTTTTGTGCATAATAAGGAGGCACTTCCTTGCGTGCGAAGATAGCTGGTGGGTCCAACCTGTCAGCGGGGGGCATGTTTTTTTCACGAAATACAGAGGCCCTTCCGGTGGGTCCCAGATGTCAGGTGGAGGAATCATTATTTTGCGTGTAATAAGGAGGCATTTCCTTGTGTGCGGCCGTGGACCCAGCTGTCAGCCTCTCCATGCACAGTCTACTTCCGACGGTGTCGTTTGTTGACCACGTTGACCACGCCGCGCCGAGCGCATCCAAGGTGGTGGACGACGGCGAGGCCCCGGATAGCAACGAGCCAGAGATGGGAATACGTGGGAGTAGAGTCGTAGACGGAGAGGTGTATGAGGGTTAACTGGTTCTAGTGCGGTGTGGTTCGGTAGTCGGTGGAGAAGAACATGAGGTGTGGAGGGGTGGAGGGATGGCCTGGCCAATGGTGGAGTAGCGCTTCATAGCGAAGCATGCTAAGCAGAGCTGCTAGCAGCAGGAGGCGGGAGGTGGTCCCGGTGGCGCTGGAGGAAGAAGATGAGAGATTGAAGATGGATGCCGGTCGTTGGATGTAAATCCAACCGCTAACATGCCAGAATCATTTGTTGGCTAAATTGACAACAACTTGTGTTGGCTTCGACCTATTGGCCCACATTTTAGCCTCCAAAAATGTGGCACGTATTCAACCCCTTTTTCAGAATTTATAGTCTTTTTTGCGCGGTAGAATTTACAGTCGATTTGATATATTTTTCTTTGAATTAAAACCATTAGCTGGGCTGGGTGAACAAATTATGTAGCACCCATGCGGCCCATTTATTTTATTTCCTTTAAAATTACAGGCCATTTGCACTTTCTCGAAATACACGATTTTGCTGGGCTGATTCTAATTATAATGTTGGGTTGGGCCAACAATGTTATCAAAAAATAAAAAGGGACTGAGCATTTTGTTATAAATATATTTAAATAATAAGTGATATTATTACATTCGTCCTTAAATCTTACCAAGCTTTTGTACACAATCACTAGGATTTTCGTGCCAAAACAATCCAGGATTTTATTGTTAAAAATTATTTTTATAAGTTAATAAGATGTGTGATATTGTTTTCTTACATATGTAAGTATCTGTTAAATATATGATGACAATAAAAATAATATATAATAACATATAAAATAATTTAAATATATATAATATAGTTATAAGGGAAACATAAGTTGGACCTGGCGTTCCTATTCTTATATAGAAAAATAGAACAGACCTCTGCGTTTTCTTCAAAAAAATACATAAATTGGGCTGCCAATATTCAGGAAAAATAAAACCTCGGATGGGAGGTCCATAGGCCGGTCGATACATGACGACCCTCAAGAAAATACAAGCAGGCCTATGGACCTCCCATCTGAGGTCGTGGGCTGCGCATGTTAAAAATGATAGTCTAGACGGGGCAGCCCAAAACCACGTCCAACACTTGCCAAAACTTCGTCCCTTGTTTTCTCTGTGTTTTGCACACTCGACATTGTGTGGGCATTTTGACTATGCATCACATGAAGATGTGCTATGCATGAATGTTGATCAGCATGATGTTAAATGGCTGGTAGTTCTATTTTCGACCATGAATAAAACTTCCAACATGATGTTAACCCTATTTGAAAAGGCCGTGTTAATATAAATGCCCTGCCTCTGAAAGTTGCAGTTTCTTATCTGAAATTGAACTTGCAGTTTCTTATCTGAAACTGAAACTTGTAGTTTCTTATCTAAAACTGAACTGGCAGTTTCTTATCTGAAACTGAAACTTGCAGTTTCTTCTCTGAGAATCACATTGTCTGCACTTTTATACTCCTATGAAACTACATTTTTTAAGTGCTAAAAATAGATCTCTAGAATTCATAAAATACTTCATATGCTCAATACCGCAAATCTAAAATTCAAAAGACATTCATATCTGAAAGTACTCTCAAAATACACAACACAAAACACAATTCACAACCTGCAAATACTGACAACCCTAAGCTCCTCCTGACAATTCACAACCTGCCCGACTATTGAGCTGGGGGGGCAGTCCCCTCCTATTCCTCGGCGGCAGACAGCCGCCCCGTGAGATGATTTGAATGCCGAGGGAGATGATGGCGGGGAAGCATCATTGGGCCAACTGCTTTTATCCTCTTGCAGTTGGGTTCGGTCGACAAAGACTCCACCGGCTCGCTCTGGCAGGACACCCTCCCAAACGGTACCCTGTAGATGCTCGATCCTTCAATCTCTGGTGGATGCTCCATCTGGGATCGATACTCCCACCACCACTCCCTCACGATTGGATTCGGTGAATCTATTTGCTCCATGGCCTAGAGGAGCAGCTCTATGTACTCCGGCACGACACCCTCCGGGAGTATCGCGGCCTTTTTGTTCTGTTGCAGATATTTGACCATGGATGTCGCCGTCGCCGCTAGTTGGTCCTTGTTGTCAAACCAAGGCTGTATCTCCTACATCCTAGCTAGCTTCATAGGGTCGTCGTCTGCGATCCTAATGTATCGGTTATACTCCTCCATTGATCTACTTCTCCACAGCACCTTCACTCGCCGGCGGTGGTTTTTGAATGGAAGAGGAGAGGAGCAGCACTGGTTTTGGATTAGAACAGGAGAGGAGCGACGCTAGTTTTGGACTGGAATAGGAGAGGAGGGGCGGTGGTTTTGAAATGTAAGAGGAGAGGAGCGGCGCTGGATTTAGATTGGAACAGGAGAGGAGCGGCGGTGGTTTAAGAGGAGAAGAGTGGAAGAGCGGCGCTGGTCTTGGAAGTTTTTTTGTTGTTTTGCATATTTTGGGTCAAAGTTTGACCACGTACTGTATTTGACAAGCAAAGTGTGAATGCATGTCATCAAAAATTGTATCATTTGGTTCGTATCTGAATGTACTTTCAGATTATATTATTTTTGCAACATATAACATATATTTTATGTGCAAAAATCATGGTCAATTATGACCCAGAATAAAAGGGAGACTAGTTAATGTGGGGTCGCTTTCTTAATTGAAGGGTAAATTGATTTTGATTTTGATCCAGTCACAGCATGCCGGCCCTCTCGTCCAATCCTAAATCGCTGCCGCACGCTCCTCTCCCTCTTCTCCATTGCAAAATCACCTCCTCTCCTCTCCATCATCTCCATTCCAAAACCACCGTCTCGCCTCTCCCTCTTCTGATCTTCTCCATTGCAAAACCACCTCCTCTCCTCTCCATCATCTCCATTCCAAAAGCACCGTCTCGCCTCTCCCTCTTCTCTATTGCAAGACCATCGTCTCTCCTCCCATCTTCCAAAGCTAGCACCGGACCACTCAGAAGGACATCTATGGAGAGGATGCAGCAACGAATCAGGCAGATCGTCGGCGGCGACCAGGTAAAGTTAGCCAGGTTGAAGGAGATCCTTACTTGGTTTGACAATGAGTGGGAGATTTCGAGGATGGTGCAGGCCATGTGGCAATGCATGCGAAAGAGCGAGAGGCGGTGATGAGGGCGGCGATGTACATCTACTCCTCAGCGGCAGTCACGCCGCAGTCCTCTGAGTTCACCCGAGGCGACAATCAGGCGGAGGTGGTGGGCGTACAGGTCGAAGGTCGAGCACCCAGAGGATAATGAATCGATCGAGTATGGTGTGCCGTTCGTGAGGGTGCAGAGCCAGCCGGATCCACAGGAGTATTCGTTCTCCCACTGCAAGAGGAGGCCGGATGGCGCAACGTCGCTTCCCCGCTGTTCTCCATGGTTCCTTCGACGCTCGCCTCGTTTCAACGGCAGCGGTAGGGTTTAAGGTAAGCTTCACACTAACCTACTCTTCCACCTGCTCATGCTTACAATCAGTGTGATAGGTAATGAAAATCATGCTTACAATCAGTCTCCGAGTACTACGCCAATCACCCTAAAATAGCTCTGGACCTTTGGGTCAAAGTTGTGACACAGTGTACAAATAAATAAAAATAGGTTGGTGCTTCTTTCAGAAAAGAGTACTCCCTAGAAAACTGCCAATATAAGCTACTAGTATTTGGTTAGAGGATTTGCTGCCGAGAAAGATCCGTCCACAGAGAGCGCCACACATCCCACTGGTGGTGGTGGATGCCAATGCATGCATGCAGCATGGTTGGTGTCGGTAAATTTTACTTGGCACACCTCGCACTCTGCATATATGCCGGTTCCATACGTACATTTGTGCAGTTCCACCAAAATGGAGCTGAATAACCCTGTTTGCATAGATAATGAAAAAGCGTGATTACATTATAGTGGCACTAGTTGATGAAACACACAAAATAAGTAGAAGAAAATATTGCGATAGTATCATAGTATGCCATGCTGCGAGGGCGAGATGGGCCCTGCGACGCCTCATACGGTACGCCTCATACTGGACATCGTCCCAAGTCTCCCAGATACACCTTCTGCCAGTGATGAACATCAGTGTACAACGGTAGTACAAGGAGGCACCTTGAGACATTCAAATCTCTATTTTTGTACAGATCAACTAAAATTAAGCACCCCAATTTGCAAAAACGCTTAAACATTAACAATGGGACTAGTTGATGAAACATACATTTACAAAGAGAAGCACTTTCTTTATCTACATTGGAAATGAAATGATAGAGATGACACTCGCTCTATTTTAACTGTATTATTACTTCACTTTAGTAGTGACACTAGGGTCGAGCAGGTGGCAAACGAGGTGTACCGGGCGTCGCAAGGATGGAGGCCGGGGGTGCTTAGACTGGGATGCCGAAGCTGGCTCTTTCAGTCACCAACATGGATGATTCAATTCATGGGACCTTTTGGTGCAGTTCACCTAAAATGAAGCAATGTCCCGTGAGCTAGCAGCTTCTTCAATTTTTCTTAAGAAAAGGGCTCCAGCCCCGGTTCCATTTCCATCAGAAAACGAAACCCACAGAGCTTCTTCTTCATTAGTTGCAATAAAATTGAGCAACATCAAGGTTGGTTGTGAAGCTCCTGGAATGCTCAATTCTAATTTGGATATCATTTGTGCAGTTGAACTAAGATCGAGCGTGAAATGTATATCTCTGTTTGCACAAAAAAGGTGGAAAGGAGGGTGACTAACAAGTGATGAAACATGCATCAAATTAAAAGAAGCATGTTCCTTATCTGAATGGCAATCCTACAAGGACAGTAGCAATTTCTAAAGCAGTGGCATTGCTAGATATTAGTGTGGGCATTAGGATTAACCATGACAAGTGTTAAATATGACATTACTTTGGGCACAAGAGAGTAGGCGGACCAGGACAGTTGCATTTCTAACAAAAAGAACCAACTTATCTTAATAGGAAATTTTAGCAGGACATGTAAAGAAGTGCCATTGATTCATATTACTGGAGGCATTACATTGAAAACAACATTGGTTTAACGTGTCCTTACTTTTAATAGTGCGACTGCTACATTTTACCAGTGGAATTACATAAGAGTGGCCCGGGGCAACAAACATCAGAACAGGATATCTAGGTTGGTCCCATTTTTGTTCGGTATAGCCACCTTATACTGTGTGAGGCTAGCAAATCTAGTGCTGGACTTACTCTGTTGACTTGTCCCCCAGTCCCCACTTTCTTTTCTTTTTCAACCAATAGATCGGGCTTATATTGAGTTTGTACTGCGTTTCCCTTTATTTCCCTATTAGACCTAGAGACCAGTTGGATAGCCAGTCTCTGCTAATTTTCGCCCCCATTATTTCCTCTTTCGACCAAGTCCTAGATTCAGGTAACAAATCCTCCCCCACCCCCACCCCTTTCTTCCTTGTTTGAACCAAGTAGTACTAGATTCGAGTGCATGAACTAGTTTTACCTCTTAAACGTAAAAAATTAGGTGGTTTTCGAACAGCTGATCGATCCTATCTACGAGGGGGCCTGAGAAATAGTAAAAGATACAAATGCAGCGACGTCAGGAGCTCGGGAAGTAGAGCAAGGCCGGTTTCTAAGGAAGTTATATCTGATGGTCGCCAGGATGTCGCTAGGTGGGCGGCGGGAGGCCGGATCTGCCCACACTATGGCAGCGAGGAAGAAGGGGTCGGAGGCCCTCCCTCGCCAGCGGTGCTTGGAAGAGAACGGCAAGGTAGGCTGATCGGGATGCGCCAGCAGTGGGTAAGAGCCATCGCCGAGGACGATCGCGTGAATGTTGCACCTTCTCACCTTCCCCGGCGGAGAGGATCCAGCTGGATCTGTTACCAGCGGTGAGCAGAGAGAGAGAGAGAGAGAGAGAGAGAGAGAGAGAGAGAGAGAGAGAGAGAGAGAGAGAGAGGCCACCTCTGTCGTGTTTAGATCTGGAGAGGCCGAGACAGTGTGAAGAGAGCAACACTAGTAAGCAAGCGCGGAGGCTCCTGCCTATATAGTGCAGTAGTACTAGTTTTCTTTTGTCTACCGGAGCCGGCTTGACCTCGTCAATGACTATCGAGAAGTCTTCATGCACGTGTCCCGGAGGTGCAGTTGTCGTCGTTTTGATCTGAATCGCTGGATTATAACATATAACACGAAAAAATGCCAGATGACAAGAAATCATAACCTCACTGCCCAAAGGAGACAACATGAATCCCGATGGACAAACTAGACGAGGAACAAAGCTCAACTTAAAGATAAACTCGTAGAAAAGGGGTCCGTCGATAGATGTCCTAATTAACATAGCCGACTTGACCTAGATGGCAGCCGAGTAGTCTTCGTGCATGTGCCCCAATGACTAGCCCAACTTAGTTGTCATTGTTTAACCCTCGCAGTGATCCGAAGCACATGCACCTAATTTTGCGAGATGACAAGAAACCTTTTTTTAGATTTTTCACCGCAACTACAACCATGTACAACACAACCTGCACGATATGTAGACGATAGCCAATCCAGGCGTGTCTGCTGGAGTCTGGTCACATGCATGGACGAACGGATCTTCCGTGTCTTACAGGGATCGTCCAGGCATCAACGTAGTACAACACTTCTCTAGTACTATCGCTCGTCTCCCTCTTCTATTAAGTCACCCGACTTGCGGGGCCAGGGAGTGTGCCTATGGACGGTTCTCGATTGCGGTCCCACATGTGTGTGCAAACGCAATATGACGCGCGTTCCATTCGGAGAGCAGCGTGCCAGACCGACCGACCGTCTGGGGTGTGACACGAACGCGACGGGCGTGCTGTATACTCCATACATGTGTACCCCTGTTTTCTAGAGGCTTTGCTCCATGGCGCAATCCATGGATACAAAATTAGTATACTGTATACTATTTAAAAGTCGAGGGTGGGGCTTTTCCTGCATGGTAGGCGGCGGGGCAGTTCCGCCTAGTTAGTTCGACAGAGACGCGAGAAGACGAGGGAATAGGCTGCTGCAAACGTAGGGTTGTGTGATTTGACAGCGAGTTACTGCTGGACAGGTGTGGCCCCGTGATTTGACTTGCCATTATCATTTTAAATGCGGCGCTACGACCGGTGTGAGTCTCCCGATTCCTGACCACCTCCGTACAGGTGCCTCTCCCAATGCTCCACCATGTAGTAGAGGCTGGCTCTTGCATGAGAGCCCACTTCTCCACTTTTTCCTTGCCTCTCTTTCCTCCACATATGCAAAAATGCCATGTAAAGTGCACTATTGTACTCACTTGCTCCTACAGGTGCTAAGCTTGCCACATAGGCATAAAGTCTGATGTGGCAAGTTAATCAAGAAGAGAGAGACTAGTTTGGTGACCCAAGGAAGAAACGGTGCTAAGTGCGTGTACCTAGGTGAAAAGACAATTTTGAGTCTGTATCTAATTAAATGAAGCAAACTTAGCAACACCATTTCATTGGAAGGGGTCACTCCTTGGCAAATGCAATAGGGTTAATTATCCTTTTGCCCTTAGTGGTGTCCATCTGCTCAGTTTTGCCCTCAGATGCAAATTGTGCTCAGTTTTGCCCCTAGTCCGTGCGCACCGACTCGTTCTATGAACTTTGGCATCTCCGTCAGGTCAACATTTTGACTCGGCCCTTACAGGTGGGACCAGGCGGTAGAGGCGGCCAATTTTATTCAGACCGTTACACGCGTGGCTTGCGGGACCCAGCAGAGAGCCGTTGAGCATAGAGCCATTGCGGGTGTGTGCTATATTAGCGGGTGACAGCGGCGGTGACCACGGCGACAGAGAGCACGGCGCTGACCACAGTGAGAGAGCGAGAGCATGACGTCGGGGGAAGCTAGATGTGGAGGGCGCGGCGGTGGGAAGCTAGCTGTGGAGGGCGCGGCGGCGTTGAGATCCCGTTCGGCTCCGAGCTCCATGTCTTCCGCAAGCTCCCGCGCCACCTCACGGATGTAGAGATGGGCACGTGTGGAGATGCCTGTCTTCGTCTGTTCGCGGTGCAGGGCGAGCGTTGATCGGAGGGTTTCTCACACAACGAGGAACCACAATCGTCCGTTCTACGTGTGGAGCAAGAATGGGGTAAGAGTCGGGGCAATTGCACCATTTTCGTGGTCGGGATATTTGAGCAATCGGTTTATCTGTTCCGTGTTCATGCAGGTGGCATGCTTCTTTCTTTGGGTCGATGCTGTGGTAAAGACTCTGATAAATGAACTGCAAGAAGAGCATGACGAATGGTTGCGCATGCTGCCCCAAACCGCAGTGGCCGCAACACGAGCTCCGAAAGAAGAGATGGAGGGCGAAGCACACACTGACAGAGAGCTAGCTGTTGAGCTTAGGATGTTGAAGAAGAAGGTTAGGAAGCTTGAAGATCAAGCACTACCAATACCCATTTGCAAATACTTTTGGGCATTTGTAGGCATGGTAATCGCACTAGTTGTAATGTTGAAAATGTATGGAAAGGCATGAATTATGGAGGAATTTGTAATCTTGAAATTGTATGAGAAATTCACCTAGTTTAAATGTTGGTCCAAGTTGTTTAAATGTTGAAAAAAGAGAAGAATTGACCATGTTGAAAAAAAGGAGAAGAAATGAGGAATTCAGAAACTTTTGATCAATGAAATGCAGCTAATGAATTATTCCAGAGCTAAACAATTAAGGTTAGAAATTATTTGGAGCTATTAAATATTTAATAGCAATTTAAGTAATCCAATTCAAATACATCGTCATTTAAATCAAAGACCAAAATGTCATGGAAAATGTGCCTCATCTCTGGTAGATGTTTACACCTAGTGCCAAAATAAATGAACATTTTTAAGGGCATTACATTGAGTAGAAACTAATTTGTCTAAAAAAATGAAGGGTGGAAAATGCACAAAAAATTGGTGCGGCTGGGGACGCGAACCCAAGACCGCGTGGGTTAGTGGTGTTTAGGGCTGCGCTGGTAACTGCTAGGACAGATTGCAAGAGTTTGACATGGGTAGGGAAGCAATGTATACATAGTGAGACTGTGAAATTTGTCAAAACAAATGAAGGGTGGAAAATGCACAAAAAATTGGTGCGGCTGGGGACTCGAACCCAAGACCGCGTGGGTTAGTGGTGTTTAGGGCTACGCTGGTAACTGCTAGGACAGATGGCAAGAGTTTGACATGGGTAGGGAAGGAATGTATACATAGTGAGACTATGAAATTTGTCAAAAAAATGTGAGACCGTGAATGTTTGCACACGCGTGAGAGTGGTTTTCCTTTGTTTTGCACTGAAATTTTGGAGGGTTGGAAGGTTGAAAACGTATGTTTGCACTGCCATGTAGTTTTGGTTAGAGTGGCACTTGGTTTAGTGTTAGAGTCTCACTTGGTTTAGGATTTAAACGGAATAAATTTGCATGTTAGTTGATGACTTATTTTTTTTGAATGAAACAGAGGGCTTCTCACCCCCTCTTTTGAATGACAACCACAAGTTCTTGAGCTTCATGGCTTGGTTTAGGGAAGAAATTATATGCTTGGGCACGGACATTTTTTAACACACATAATAAACCCTAATAAATAACTTAGATAAGATGCAACAAGTACCATTACAATAATAAGTTCACGGACAGTTCACAGACACATGACGAAACATGACACGACACGACATAGAAAAGCAACAAATAAAAAACGAAATAGCCTTCATCTTGATCTCGTCCTTCCACTTTGGCCGCGCGCGCCCCTTCAACACCGTCTTCATCTTCACACCTCCTCCTCGTCGTCGTAGGGAAGGGAGTGCATCCCGGCTGGAGTGGGGAAGATGTTCTCGTAGTTGGTGTAGATGTTGTAGACGATGAAGAAGATGGCCTCGCAGCCGCACCAGAAGACTTGGCCGAGGAGCTCGCGCGCGTCAAACGGGTTGGTGAAGGTGACCGTGAGCAGTAGGAGGATGCCGCCGCGGTCACGAACCTCGTTGACGATGAACATCCTCGGCGAGCCCCGTGGGAGGTGGGCATAGCCGGCTCTGAGGAAGGCGTGGGTGATTTCGACGGAACCCCTCCACCTTGAAAAAGCCCACATGTGGAGCTCCCTCTCCACGAGCACGCCCGGTGGGTAGCGCCGCTCCGGCACGACAGGCGGACAGCTGAAGGTCGGCCCATTGAACTGCATGGTCTCGCTTGGGGAGGGCTCAGTCGATTGGGTGTCTCGCTTGAGAATCGATCGGATCTGGCTTATGGGTGGGAGAGGAAGATAGGCACCCCATTTATAGGCCTGTGGGTGGGAGAGGAAGAGAGAAAGGGTGAGAATGGTGCGTGTGTGAATCCGAACGCGTGTGTGTATCCGTTATGTTTTGCACTCTTAAATTTTTGCACAAAAACGATGCATGCATGGGGCACGTACGTGCATTTGAATCACTGCATGGCTCTTTGACCGGACAGTGCATCTGACTCGTTGAACCACCTAGCTGGCCTCGCTAGCCTAGCGCGCCTAGCACGCCTCGCTCGCCTCGCTCGCATGCATGCATGTCGCAGCCTCCCTCGCTCGCATCCTATGCACATCACCGCCTCCCATGCATGCATGCAAGGCCTGGAAAGGCTGAGATGGGCTATTTACTGCGGTCTCAGCGGTCTCAGGCCCAGACAACGAGACGACCCAACGGTCCATCCAGCGCGCCCGATATTTGTTTAAAAAAACGAATCTCGCAGCCAATCAGATTGCATCTCGCGGATCGCCCCCTCCTCCCCATAGATTCCTTCTAGAAGGGTTAGATCGACGGCCCTTGTTCAGCGCTAGGGTTAGATGAACGGTCCTGGTTCAGCGTTAGGGTTAGCGGGGTTTGGGAGGGGTTTGGAGCAGTCAAAGCTATGTTTGACCAGATTTCAAATGAGCATAATAAATTAAATAAAAAACAGAAAAATAAAAAACCCGCGCACATAGTCTTCTTATGTCATATACTAACGATTTAAGTTGATAAACAAGGTTTACATACATTTAAACAATAAGTTCATGTGTATTGTATGATATCTCGAGTATCTCAAACTCTCTTGTATGAAGTGAGGAGAAGTGTTTTGGGGAAATAAACATGAAAATTTCAAAAACCTCACCACAACTTCATTTTGGATTGACTAAGAAGGATCCAGGCTTAGTTTTTCAGTTTGATGTTTTACACTTATTTAAATCTTGGTCAAAGTTAAGTTTGACCAGAATTCAAATGAGAAAAACAAATTTAAAAAAAATCAAAAAATGGAAAAACCAGCGCACATAGTCCGTATATATAGAATATATGTTTAGGAAAGTTATTTGGCTGATTTAGAGAAGGTCGAAGAAAACCTTGCTTAGAGATGAGGCCGTTTACCCTACCTTTGGACCCTCATTTTAGCACATTTTTCATGAAAATTTCAAAAACCTCACCACAACTTCATTTTGGATTGACTAAGAAGGATCCAGGCTTAGTTTTTCATTTTCATGTTTTACACTTATTTAAATCTTGGTCAAAGTTAAGTTTGACCAGAATTCAAATGAGCAAAACAAAATTCAAAAAAATCAAAAAAAGGAAAAACCATGTGCTCATTCAAACATCATCCAACAGATTTAAACATCATGTCAAACATAGTTCTAACATCATCCAACAGAAATACAACATTATTCGTAATGTTTCATAATTATTCACATATAGTGTTCGGGCTTCTGTTTGTTCCTTGAGCTTCTTGCCATCACTTTGCTCCTCGTGCACCTTGTGCTCATTGCTTCTTCTCTTCTCCTCTTGGTTGTCGGTACCTTGTGCGTCTTCTTCAAACCTATCATAGAGCTGTGCAAAACATAAAGGGTAATGGGATCATGTCAAGTGATCCATAAATGTACAGTAGTATTTGACCCTTGCAAAATTTACATACCTAGCAGAACTCACAACAACAGAAGGTTGGTCACCATTTAGAGCCTCACTTGGATCATCATGATCATCATTTGGAGCCTCACTTGGATCACCAAGATCATCATTTGGAGCCTCACTTGGATCACCATGATCATCATTTGGAGCCTCACTTGGATCACCATGATCACTATTTGGAGCCTCACTTGGATCACCATGATCACTATTTGGAGCCTCACTTGGATCATCGTCAAAATCATGCGGCTGTTGACCATCATCATTTCGAACCTCGTCAAAATCCTCATCTGATGCAACCGGCTGCTGTCCATCATTTTCATCGAAGCCTTCATCGAAACTCTCTCCGAACGCTAGATCTACTGTGTTATCACAATACTTACCGAAATGACCAGACCCACCACATCTTGTGCACTTACGCTTCCTCGCTCCAAGTCCAGCTCCTTCGCTGCGAGGTCTGATTCGACTCTTCCTTGGTCTACCTGCTGCTCTCTTCAGAACTGGAGCACAAAGCTTGAATCCAGGGTCCACCATGTCCCATTGTTGTTTTCCCTCCATAGCAGGCAAGGCATAAGCATATGTGGCTTTGAACCTTGCAACAGAGTAGTAATCATGCACATACTACTGAATGTTCCCTGCTGGACCAAGGAGAGAAGTGATGAAAAACAAGGCATGAATGCATGGCAACCCAGTTATCTGCCATTTCCTACAACTGCAAGTTCTAGCTTCTAAATCCACTGGATATCTCCATTTCCTCTTCTCTTTATCCAAATATGATATCTCTGCTGTGGTACCCGAGCAAAGAGTCATGTTCATTTCCAAGCCCGTTGTTTTCTGCTTCAGTTCATTCATCATGGCAGGGATGAAAATGTGGCCCATGAATTTTGCCACGGCTATTCCTGCACGATAATGAAATTTCTGCATGTATTCTATCCTTATCCTGTCCAGCAAATCCACCACATAATGACCCTTTAGTTTTCGGATCGTTGAGTTGAAAGACTCTGCTAGATTATTGTGCACATAGTCAACTTTGCTCAGTTCACTGAATTGGCTTCTAGCCCATAACTTGGAGTGGTGTGTTTCCAAGTATTCTTTCACTTTGGGATTCATGTATAACTGCCTCAAGTGGTAGTTGTGCTTCTTCACGCTGCAAGTCAAAGATGCTGGCCATAAATTGTCGGTATACACCTTTCCTTTGAATTTCTTCATGAAATTTGCAGCAAGGTGACGCATGCATTCCCTATGCTCTAATCCAGGGAACACATTGTCCACGGCCACTTCTAAACCTTTGCAGGCATCTGTATGAATGACCAACCCATTGGGATGTGCAATAGCCCGGCGCAGATTATGCAAAAACCAAGTCCAGCTCTCCTCAGACTCTGTCTCCAGCACACCGTAGGCAACTGGAAATACAAAACTGTGTGCATCAACTGCACAAGCAGCTACTAACTGTCCTTTAAACCTCCCTGTGAGAAAAGTGACATCAATAGCCAAATAAGGCCTGCAACCTGCCAAAAAACCCCGGCAACAAGCCTCAAAGCAGACAAAAACCCTCTTAAAGCATTCCATGGTCTTTGTCACTCCCGTGAATGTGTACTCCACGGTGTGGTGATCAGTATCTACAATACTACCTGGGCTTGTCCTCTCCACTTCACCTTTGAATGAATACAACAATTGAAAATTTTCCTGCCAGTTACCATAAATAGAATCCATAGCATGTTGTTTACCATTGAACAACCTCATGTATGGTAAATCTATCTTGAATTTATCTTTGATGTTCTTCTGCAATTCCTTTGGACCCACTTGCTGGTTTTCTTTCACCCACTTCTTTACTTCTTCTGCCACCCATCTTGACTTGGCTCTACTGATTGTATCCTTCCTAAGGGTTGATTCCTGGCATGTGTGCTTAAAAGGGTTCACTTCGACCTAAACATTAGTGCTATTACACATTTTAGATGCGAGCAGCCTCCGTCAACAACCCTCAGCCGGATAGTGCACTCTGTAACGTACTTGATCGCTCTTGTCAACTTTGAAAGTATGTTCTACCTTGATGCAGTATGTCACAACTGCATTTCTACACTCATTCATGGATGCAAAAACTGTACCTTCTTCCAAATTAGGGTTCAAAGGGTCCCATTCAACAGCTGCAAGGTCTTCATCCTCACCCACCGCGTCATCATCCACACGGACTGCATTATGAGCCTCATCTTAGTTATCAGCCCGAGGTGCCCGTCGTAAATTCCGAATAACATCAGAATATAGCTTCTCTTCATCAACTCCAGAATTGTAGTCATCATGCTCCACTTCAAGGGGGACCCTACTGCTGTTGCCCACACTTGTCGAGCCACCACGTCATCGTGCACCAACTGAACTGTTCTGGCTAGAGATGCCATTATGACGACTTGGTTCTCCCCGAGATGTTGCACCCGTCATCCTAGGTCCAAATGCCTGCTCAAGCACATCAACTTGCAGCCTCACATGAAAATTATCTTTCTCTTTATGCCTAACAAACATGGTAGCTAGCTCTTCACCATTACTAACTATCACCCATTTTTTTCCCCATCATAGTATTTGTATACCACTTCATCAAGCAAACCCCAAGGATATTGGCTACAAATTACCTCCCCAAATTGTCTGAAACTCCAATTACTAGCCATTGGCAACCGATAATCAAAACCTCCTTGGTATTTCTTCTGATCCTCTGCATCGAACGTGTACCGGTCCCTTCTAATGTGCATCAAGAAAGAAAAACACAACTCCATCCTAACCGGCGAAAAACAGAGACGCAATCAGCACACTAATTGGGCAAACCTACTCGAATCGAGTATTCAAATGCACAACTAAGCTCAATCTAAATAGGAGGCGAGACTTACCCCTCGGGAACCCAGTCATGAACGCGGCGGATCTCCGGCCCGATGCCTGCCTCGCCAAATACTCCAGGGTTGCCCCTGCTCTACATTTCGCCCTAGGGTTCTTCCTCCTAGTTCAAATAGCTCCAGCAGCCCCCCACCTTTGAGCGCTTCGGCCGGGAGCACGGAAGGAGGCCATGCCGCGGGTCAAGCAGGTGGTGGGCGCCCCACCTGTGGCGTCGCAGGATGGTGGCGGGCGTCGCAGGAAGGTGGCGGGCATCGCAGGCAGCCGTGGAGCGTAGGCGCAGAAAGGTAGCGGTGGAGTAGGCGTGCAGCTAGTGGCGGGGCAGGTCCTGGCCGCGGCGCAAGTGCCAGCGGCGGCGCAGGTCAGCCGGCCGGCGGGGAAGCAGATGGGCAGAGTGAGCTACGAATGATTTGGGGATTTAGTTGCACGGGCCTACATGTCAGCTCCGGACCCACGTCCACGCGGTCCCACGTGTAAGCTCCGGACCCACAACTTAACGCTGGCGGATGGAATTGACTCAAATATGGCCGTTTGGCCTCGTCATAGTAGCTGTGCATGGACTAGGGGCAAAACTAAGCACAATTTGCATCTAAGGGCAAAACTGAGCACAGAGACACCACTAAGGGCAAAAGGATAATTAACCCAATGCAATAAATACTAGTACTCCTTGTGTCCCATAATATAAGAATGTTTTTCGCACTACACTAGTGTCAAAAACGTTCTTATATTATGGGATGGAGGGAGTACGAAGAAAGAGATAGAGTGAAGTAAAAAAATACACTTATAGCCAACCTTATAGCCAACCTTGTTGTAGTATGAGTGACTAGGTGATGACTATGTATGACATGCCAACATCAGATAGCCTAACGCACTGTGTTAAATCTCCAAGGGCACGACTGCACGTGCGACGCGACGGTCGTGGTAGGCGCGACCATGATATGGGCTGCTAGCAGCCCTTGGATCTGAGATCAAATGGTCGCATGCTAAGTTGCTGAAAATTTGCAGAATAACCCTCCCATGGCAACCGGCAAATTTCCTCCCGCGGGCTGGAGTAGGTTTCTTGGTTTGCATGCGGGTTTAATGGAGGCGAGGAGGCGTGTTCAGCCGGGTGTGCAGTGGACGGTGCAGTACTATTCGATTTGACAACTACAACTAGTATATTATAAAAAACAAAGAAGAGTAGTAGAGATAGAGATAAGAATAGAGACTAGGAAGGAGCACCATCTACTGCTTCGTGGGCTACTCCTGCGCTCCATTCAGTGGCTGCAACGTCCCCTACAACCGCTCCCTCCTGCGCTCCATTCAGCGGGCGCTGTTGACATTTAGGGAGCGCACTCTCGCGACTGCTAGCAGAGACGACTTCACCAACGACGACTTCTTCCCCGACCTCGGCAACCTCTTCCTCAACGACATGGGTGACAACCTCAACGCCAATGGTGCTGCTCCCGTTGTACCGTATGTGTTTCTGTCCTTCTTGTTCGAATTCGTGGTAGAATTCATGTTTCTAGTCCGTGTCCTACACTCGATCTGTTCATCTACTATGCTAGTCCGCATGATTAGTTTAATCTCTGTTATAGCCGTCATGATTTATTTTGTAGTAAATCTCGTAGTAACTTGCTCATATATTCAACTGGCGGAACGTCCCCTATAGCCACTCCCATTTCATGGACGGCCTGGTCGATGCCTCCAAGGAGCCCTTCGTCTACTGCTATGAGTGCCCGGTGCCGTTTTGGGGCTCGCCGGTGGGCATCGTGCATCACCTGACGCAGGCGTACGACAATCACTACTGGCCCTTGGTGTAGACCATCAAGTACGAGACGTGCTACCCGTTCACCGTGTCAGAGTCGCTAGAGGATCAGCGCCGCCTGCTAGTCTCGGAGGAGGACGACAGTGTCTTCCTCTTGATCGTGGCCACCGACGAGGCCCGCACAGGCTGCTGCCACATCTCTGTAGTGTGCGTCAGGGGCAACGCCGCTGACGCTGACACTGACACGAGGCCGATGTACGGGTGCGTGCTCACTATTACTACCCCTCGGAGGTCCGTGGTCGGCGACACTGGCTACGTCAAGCTGACTTGGACTCTGCCGAGCTAGGACCTTCCCGCCGATGTGGACATGGAAGACGCATGGTATTATTTGACCCCCAACAATGTGCATGGGGACTCCAAGGAGGTTCACTTGGACATCTGCATTACTAAGTTAAATGTTGATCATTAGTCTTCGCTCAATGTAATCCGCTGTCTAAGCATGTGGAGACTTCCATGCATGATCTTGCTCTATTGGAGTATCGCACATGAATAAAAGTGTATCCATTTATGGTTTAGTCTAGAATCTTCCATGTATGAATTTTTACTACAGTACCGGTGAAAGACTTATGATGAACCATTTCCTGCAAAGCACAATAAGAGTTATTTCTTCACAAGTTTTGGATGCAGGTTGAACAGTTGAACGCTTTTGTTTGCAAAAGATACTTTTTTTATCTATTTCACCCGGATGTTTCTGAGATCTAGAGATGAAATAATATCCGAAGAAACCTATCGATACCTGTTACACATGAGATGACCCCCACATCCTTTGTCAAAATAAACAAGACCCTGATCAATGCATTTCACTCTTCCGTGCAACGCACGAGCACCTTACTACTATAGATTAGTATGACCAAAAATTGAACTAACATTATATATAGTACGATAAATGACGATGCATGTCACCTAAAATTATATCATTGAAAACTATGTTCAAATACGATATTGTTTTTGTTGACATGCACTAACATTTTGTCAGTTAAATCTTCAGTCAAATTCAATGGGGGATAAACCACGACCGATGTAGTAGTACTAGTGTAGAGAGCGGTGATGCACGGGAGTCTCACTCATTTATTTGGGCTTCTAAACTAGTACTAGTAGTACAGTACCTCCATCCTGGTTTATTCCTCACCATTGTAATTTGTGCTAAATTTTGACCAAAGATTTAACTGATAAAATGTTAGTGCATGTGACATGCACTAACATTTCATTAGTTAAATTTATGATCAAAAATTTGAGACAGATTACAATGGGGACCAATAAACCAGGACGGAGGTAGTAGTTATGGGATTACTAATCTAGAAGCCTAAAAGAACTGGCCCCTGGTACTCCTACTAGTAGTAGTACTCAAGTTGGAATTCCAATTGCACGGCATAACTTGTTAGGCAAAAAAATTGATTCAGGGTGTAGGAAGCGGTTTGGGAATTGGCATGCCTTTCCAACCAGTGAGATACTCCGTACAAAGAGATAGAGAGAAGTAAAATAAATAAATAAATACACTTATAGCCAACCTTATAGCCAACCTTGTTGTAGTATGAGTGACTAAGTGATGACTATGTATGACATGCCAACATCAGATAGCCTAACGCACCGTGTTAAATCTCCAAGGGCGCGACCGCGCGAGCAACGCGATGGTCGTGGTAGGCGTGACCATGATACAGGCTGCTGGCAGCCCTTGGATCTGAGATCAAACGGTTGCATGCTAAGTTGCTGAAAATTTGCAGAATAACCCTCCAGGATAGGATATTTACCCATAGGTCTAGAATCACGCCATGCAACCATTCGATCTCAGATCCAAGGGCTCTCGGAAGCCCGTATCATGGGAGAATGGAAATCCACTACCCTGCCGTTCGCACGCTGGCAGTTCGCTCCTACTCGTCCCCGCACGTCCTTCAATACTACGCCGGTTCGCTCCTAGTCATCCCGTCCATTCACATTACGGCAGTTCCACTAATCCTAACCCTCCTCCCAAATCCATGGCGTCCCAAATCTCCATGATCGGCGGTGAGTATAAGGTTAGAACCATCACCGGCGATGAGTTCGACGTCATCTACACCCGTTCTTCCGCGATGGTGAAAGGATGCCTTTCTCGCTTCAGACGCATGTTCGAAGACTCAGATGATGAGTGGGTCGCTAGGCTAGATGTTGAGTACACCACAGTCCTGGGACGAGAGAAGGATCTAAAGGACGAAGAGAGGAAGAAGCCCGCCGTGATCCAGGTTTGCGTGCATGACTTATGCTTGGTCTACCACATATGCCATGCTGACATTGAATGCCTGGATTTTAAGGACTTCCTCGAGAGCAACCTAGTCAAATTCGTTACTGTAGACTTTGGTAACGACAAAGAAGTCCTGGGTCGGATAGGCCTCGTTGTAGGCAACACCTTCGACCTCCAGAAGAATCAGCTGGTGTCCTCTCGTTAGCCTTCAATGCTGACCCTGGCAGGAGCCATTGTTCATCCTTCGTACGGTAAACTAGAGAAATCTCCATACACGTTTCATCGTTATGATGGCAGCGGAATGTACTAGATATAGACCACATCCACTACGCTGCAATGGATGGCTACCTTTGCTTCAATATCTACAAGGGTTGGATGAAGAGCAACAACCAAGTGTGTGGTTCAAGCAAAGAAGTATCGGCCAAGAGGAAGATGGACAAGGACGAAGTCGAGGACGTGGACGAGGACTCCGAGTAAGGTGGCAGTGTCGTTGCTCATGGTGGTTCTAATGCAGTGTCTCCAGAATAGTTGCAAAGTTTAATTTCAGGTGTGCTTAATTTAATTTGAGGGGTGTGTTGTGCTGAGCCCCCAGCAGAACTATTTTATGTTTCTTCTCGTTACTTTAACTCTTCAGTACGCACATACCAGTATTTCTTACATTTCATCTTTTAGTTGGTATAGTACTACCACTCGTTTCTTCACATTATATACGTACAATATATATGGCCAACATCATATAGCCAGCAGTTTAGTTGTCAAAGAATTTCAGGGTGCTTAGTTTTGTCAAAGAATTCCAGGGTGCTTAGTTTTATTTGAGGGGTGGGTTGTGCACTTGTGCTGGATACCATTATTGTGACAAGCCTTTTTAATAGTACTATATGCATAATTTGGCGACGAGCGCTCTCTATATGTACCGCCTTTTTGCAATTTCAAGTTTTGCTCCATGGCGCAATCCATCGATACTACTACTGTACAAAAGTGGAGTATATACATTTTTTAAAAGGCTAGAGGGCGGGGCAGTCTAGGTCGGTTGGTTTCACGAGAGGCGAGGGCCTTTGTGATTTGACGGCTCATTACTGCTGGAAGGCGGGGCCTTGTGATTTGGCTGCTCATATAAATGCGCCAACGACCTGAGGAGGAGCAAAGAACCGTGCGGTATACTCAAGTTTTCCACTGGAGTAGTACTGCGACGGAGGAGCACGAAACATGGCAGCCCAGTGCCATATGGCGATAAAAAATGATCTAATTTGCTAGTCATCTAATTGTTAGCATTGTTCTATTCATTCCCTCAAAAAAGCATTGTTCTATTCATGCCTCGCAGAGAACGTGACACGTGCGGTGAAACACCCGAAGCAAAAGATGAAACACAGGAGCAAAAGAAGAAGGAAGATTATCACCCCAAATGATCTAATTCACCGCGGAGTTGTAACTGCTTCTTCATCGCCTCCACGACCTCCATCTCCTTGCGCGTATCCTCCTCCATCTTCTTCATTCTGTCCATGACGCGGGATTTCTCGACGCGAGCCTTCATCATCTGTTCCACGGCCGCATTACGTACCTTGACAGCAGCCGGGTGCTCGATGCGGAGCTTCGCCAACTCCTCCTTCTGTTCCATGACGAGGGCCTGCAGCATCTTCATCGAGGAACTACTATTCTCATGCAACTTCTTCTAGCCAGTGTTCTTCTCCTTCAACAGGTCAATCTCGTGGCAGAGCTTTACCTTGTCCTCCTGAAGTCACAGGATTTCGCCGGTCGCCTTCTTCTCCGAGGCAATGCTCTTCTTCAGCAGCATCACCAAGCCGTCGGTCAACTTCCCCTGCTTATTAAGCTCAGCGGGCATGTCGTCGAGGCTCTCCTTAAGCAACTCCATCAAGCCTTAGATGAACTCCTTCTGCTTATTGAGGTGCTTATTGAGCTGATCGGGCATGCCGTCGAGGGATAATGACTCCAGCTCCGCCGGCTCGGCATGTTTTCCTCTGCGGCTAGGGCGCTCCTGGGAGCTATCGCCTGCCCGTGAGAGATCTTTCGAGGTATCTGCATGGCGGCGAGCCCTCTTTTTTTTGCAGCCTTGTTATGAGTAGTTCTCGACCTAGAGCTCTGCTCACCGGCCATGGCAACGATGGACAAAGAAGAAGCACTTATGAGGAGGAAAGGTAGAGTAATTTTCGGTTAGGTAGTTCCCCTTTTTATAACCTAACTACTAGCACTAGTACTAATACCTGCATAGTGGGAACATGTTCAGGTTTGGTACGTACTAGTAGGTGTGAGCAGGCTTTCGAATGTGATGGGAACAAGGTAAAGATTAATTGATGGTTTTGATTTCGAGGCCCGAAATAGCTCCCGATGAGTTTAGCCGAACATAAATTTCAAGTACTACACTGCTCAAATGCGTAAATATTATGTTACTGTCCAAAATTGGCACAAAATATGAAGGAGACCAATGGAAGTACTACTAGAAACCCATGATTTAACTACTCGCATGCGTGAAGTGGAGTAATAATGTCTTTCTTCCGCCCTCACATCCACTCAATTTGCATGCGCTGTATTAATTGACCATCAATGAAGTGAACGACTTTACATGCGTCAAATTATCACATGGGGTGGATCTTGGTACAAAATTGCGTCCGCCCGTGTACCCGCGTGTGCGTGCGAGGGAATGAGTGCGTGTGTGGCGTGCGTGCACATCTTTGCTTCATGCATGTACCGCCAGTATGGCTCAGGGAGGACAAGTACATTCTTCTGGAACCAGCAGCACGTCACTGTGATCAATCCACGCAAGGAGGTCGCGACAACGCCTCCAGATGTGCCACGTGGCTTCATGAACTGTAAGAGAGACACTGTGTAGCGTGCCATTGGTACTCTAATTTACGTGTTTTGCACATACTCGAAGTACTAGTAAGGTACACGTGCATTGCACGCATCAGATTTGGAACCAAATTATGAATAAATACCACATTATAGCATGTAAGCTCTGAGTTATATATGCCTAATGTAGCCCTTGGTTGAATTCTTATAGTTCATCTCATTCAAAATCAATTAGTTTTTATAAAAAAGCTAAGAACGCGGGAATAGGAAAAACATGGGATTATAGTGGGATGTCGTCTTGAATCCTACAGGATTGTACGAGTGTTTGATTGTGCATAGAAAAAATGCAGAATTCTTTCAAAGAGGTTTGAGTGGATGGGATGTTTCCTATGAAATCTAGTGCAAATGAATCATATGGTTTACAATCCTACGAATCAAACAACCAAGATAGGAAAAATTCCTAATGATTAGAATCCTCCAAAATTCCTTTGAGAATCCTTTGAATCAAAGAAGCCCTTAATCTATTTTATGATTCATGGAATTGTGCGTTGTAAAGCATAAAGTAAAAACAAATAATGGAAATTCAACTAGAAAAAAAGTTTGGGCAGTTATGATACAGAAGATTCTAGAACAAAAGAGAACCACTATTGTTTTGAGGTTTGTGCATTATGCTTAAGTTCAACCATGGAGTCAGATTGTACATGTGGAAAAATCCGGTGGGGGGCTAGAAGATGGTGCGACGGGCCGAGTAGAGGGAGACTATGAAGGAATGCACAAGTGCGAGATCGATATTTAGAGAGAGGGGGCGAGAACATGCGCTATTGCATGCAGTGGTGGATCGATGAAAAATAAATGAGCTAGGGGGCCAAGCATTGCTAACCCTTTACGAGGAGGGTCAATTCATGAACTTAAACCATTTTTAGCAGCAATTGTCTAATGGTCACATTCATATTAGCCTCGATATATAGTGATGTTAGGGGGGGGGGCAGGGCCCTTACTGCCCCCTGTCTTCGCCATTGTGCACGCGTCTGAGAGATGAAGCGGAAGGCATGGATGATGAGAGGGGGACATTGGATATATAATTAATGTGGGTGTATTAGCTATATATGTTAATCCTATATAGAGAGGTATAGATTGATTGATGTGGACGTGGGAAAGAGGGTGAGACCTCACTGGATATATTGATTGATCAGTTTGTGTGGAAAACTATGAAAGACCTAGCTATATACACACATACATAGAGGAACATCGATCGTTGCGCATGCACGCGTGAGAGATAAAGAATGCCCGATATGATGGAGAGGTGGATGTGTGTGGGTGTGTGCCTTCATGAGAGACCGACCTGAAGAAAAAGATTGCATGTATGCGATGGATAATGCCGACTGGTAGTGTGTGTGCATGCATGCACGAGAGAAAGTTAGTGGTACAATTATAAAGAGAAGACTATTGTGTGGGTGTAAAAGACTAGGTGAGGTCATAATCAATGTAAAGTTGAATTCAAATATTTGAATAAGAGATCCTGATGTTTGAATCCCATGCATCCATGAATATAACGGAGATCTGCACGGTGTGGTTTGGAAACGAGCATGTTGTAATGTATACACATTGAACAAGGTCAGACTGATTTGAATTTGAGATACCGATGGGAGACATCATTTGGCCACGTCGCATCCGTGCATGGACACACTATTCTAATTGGAGATGATGGGCGGCTTTTGCATCACATATATAATATTTTATATTATACCCATATATATATTATATATTATATTTTTTTTTATTGTGTGCGGGTAACTTTAACTTTGAAAGATGGTCGTTGGATGAGGCGAATCCGATGGTCCAAAGATGGCAAATTTGAGCACTACTAGCCGTTGGGTACCATCTGGATTCCACCAGATTTCTCCACATGTATAATCAAGAAGACTCCATGGTTGAACTTAAGCATAATGCACAAACATCAAAATACAAGCACTTCTTATTTGTTCTAGAATCTTCCGTATCAAAATTGCCCAAATGTTTTTCTACATGATTTGCCATTATTTGTTTTACTTTATGTCTTACAACGCACAATTCCATGAATCTTAAAATATATTAGCTTTCTTATAAAAACTAGATGATTTTGAATGAAATGAACTATAATAATTAAACGAACATCTACATCATGCATATATGACTCAAAGCTTACATGCTATGATGTGGTATTTATTCATAATTTGGTTTCCAAATCTCATGCGTGCAATGCACGTGTACCTTACTCTAGTCTAAATGGTGTTTATGTGTGTGTTGTGCATGTTGAGGTGCAAATTGTCTTTTTTGGGTACATGTTAAGCTTGTTCTTCCAAAATTTCAAGCCGCGCCTTGTTATGCCGAAAATTCAAGCTAGCGTCTCTGTCTATCGTGCTGCGAAACTCCCTACTCTTCAACCCGCGCCTTGTTAGCCCGAAATATTTAAGATATATCTTTGTCTTGTTGTGCTCCGACAACTCCCTCCATCTCAACATGTTGTGGATTTGTCACGACAGATGTCCTTAGTGTCGGGACTTAGTCGCGAGGCCAACGCATCTATGTGGTATCTTGAGAGGGGTTGAGCAGAATCGAGAAGGATTTAGATAGCTTCGGGCCCCGGGAAACATCATCCGGTAATAGCCCTACATGCTGTTTGTGGCTAGGTCTCATTATGATCATGAGAGAGTCGCCTTATAAACCGGCTCTGCCTTTGTGTCTAGCCCTAGATCTTGTTTCTTGTCCCCCCTTAGGGGAGCCCTGCCTCTCCTTATATATGTTAGAGGGGCGGGTTACATGTGGAGTCCTAGTAGGACTAGGACTAGTCTATCGTCTCTTACAAGTTGATTACAAGTCCGGGTCATGCTTCCTTGTAAAGGAAATATTCATCATCCCTTTCCTCTTAATCCGGCCTATGATAACGTGAGCCGGCCTTCTGGGCTTTGGGCCTTATTGTCCATCTGACACTCCTGCCAGGTCACCATGTTGTCTGTCTGACCCACCCACCGGGTCACCATGTAAGTCGAGATGTTCAGGCGGGTTGCTCGTAAATCGGCAGGTCCGGCCGGGTGTGGGTCGCCAAGCTTCCGCCGGGTCATACATCCGGCCGGGTCATACATCCGGCCGGGTCATACATCCGGCCAGGTCATACCGCAGGGTATATCCCCGACATTAGCCCCCAGTTTAATTTGGATGTATCCATGTTAAACTAATCCTACAAAATAAACACCAAAACGACTTTGACAGGTTGTGCTCCGGGTTAAAAATTCTTGTAAGCCGGCACCTGATCATCTTTAAATCCTTGTCATTTCCTTCTTGATACATGCCCATGAACTCATAGCGAATCTCCTTTAGTAAATATGTTCAAACTTTATGAATGCAAAAATCCAGATACTTCTTTTAAGAAACCCGGGTCAATAGGCCAGCTTCAGAGTTAATTTGCTGGCATTGGTCTCTTGTAGAGAAATATTGTAAGAACTAATCCACTTGAACCGGCTTCCAAAGCGCCGGCTTAGAACATATTGGTCTTGAAATACTCATCTGACTTTCAGCCGGCTTGAAGAGGTAAAACTTACCGGTTTATCATAACCAAAATTGCCGGCTTGTAAATATTGATAGCACCGGGTCACAACTATAGCCGACGTCGGGTCATAATCATTGATGACACCGGATCATGATTGTTGCAAATACCGGGTCAAGCTGATCTGCTCAAAATTGAGAATTTGAAGATTTTTCCCTTTATATGTATATCACCTATAGCCCCCAAGTGCCGGGTTGTCATGCTTGCAGCAACCTGGGACTTATAATTGCCTTATGCTCATAAAACTTCAACCAGTGTAGCCCCCAAGGGCCGGGTCATTATGCAATAATGAGAAGGGACTTTGTAAATATAATCTTGTAAACTTTGAACAACAACATGTAGCCCCCAAGGGCCGGCTCAGTACGATATTACTGAGCTGGGACTTTGTATATAATTCATTGATAGTAACATCATATGATGTAATCTCCACCATGGGGCTTGAACCCACGTCCACAAGGTTAAGAGCTTTGTGCTTTACCAACTAAGCAATGGATCTTTCAAATTAATGGATTAAGACTAGTGTACCTTGCACTGTTGACAGGAGCAATTGGTAGCCCCCAAGGGCCGGCTCATTACGATGTGATGAGTCGGGTCTTCAATGAGGTGAACAAAAATGACATTGCATTAGCCCCCAAGTATCATGGTGCATGCTTGCAGCGACATGAGACTTGCATATTTGATGTAACCTCAATTTGAATAATGTAGCCCCCAAGTGTCGGGTCGTAAGCCTGCAGCGACTCGGGACTATTCCTTCCATTGTAGAATAAATCATATCCATTAATAAAATAATATTGGCGCACACTCTTTTGTGACACCTTTTTAATAAATAATGGTCCTACAAAAAAATACCATAGACCAGTGTAATTGTTCTTTGATGTAAACAATATGTTTAATAAAATAAACTTAAACGGATAGATATCACCTGATGTATTTGAACAGCAGACATAAAATGTCCGCTAGAATCTGTCCAGGATGTCTTGTACTACGATTTCAACCTTTGAACAGACAAAGTACTACCAGTACTTGGCCTTATGCGGGAGTGGGATGCAGCAGTAATTTGGAACGGAGATGAACCGGCAACAGCGGCATGTGGTGGAGCACGTCTGAATTAATACAAGGCCGTGGCGGGTTGCGGCCACGGCGACAGGCTAGAGCTGAAGCGAGCGTTGAGACTATAGAGACCCAGGTAATTACTGTAGCAATGATGGGTTGAGGCTGGTGCTGCAACCGCAGAGGGGTGCCGGCGGCTCGCGGCAAGTGCGGCCCGGCAAAACGGGCGGCTCTGCGGCCGAGAGGCACAGGCCGAGACCAGCTTGGTGACGGGTCAGAGCCCACGTGTAAGCAGGGAAGCGGAGCAGACCCGGCAGTAGCTGGCGCACAGCCACGACGGCTCGACACAGCAGAGGTGACCCACGGCTTGAGATGGAATCTATACTAGCTTAATTTCTGTCGAGGCTTGACTAAGTACGTGAAATGGTTTGTACTTCCAAATAGTACTGAGGAAAAAAGCCCACTTCAAATGCGAGCACATGTGCTCAGCGGAGGCGCTCGATGACTGTTCAGGCCGGCGGGTCAGCAGGCAATTTGAGGCGCTCCATGCAGCAGACATATTCTTCATCAGGGATCTTTTCGGGCGGGTCGACACGGAGGCGGTCGGCAATGGCCGTAACAGCTGTGGAGGCAGGAAACGGCTCAGCGATGTTGTCGAGGCCTGACACGGCTCGGAAACACCAGACCACGACGATTCAACAGCCAACACTACTTGAGGACAACTTGTGCCAGTTTTTTTTAGAAATGTAACTTTCCGCTGTACGGGTCTTTCCACGCTCATTAAGGAATACGCTGTAATCTTTGTCCACATCCGAATATAATATCCAATTGTATTCAATGAACTATGTCCAACTAGTAGCCGGTAAATTTCCAACTCTTGAGTGACTCCAAAAATACTTTTTCCATCGCTGTTGATGATTACTCGGCGACTCCAACCGTACCAGCTTTGGCGAGTTATGGATTCAGACTTGACACGCCAGCGGAGACAGGCCATAGTAGAAAACGTCGATGTCGGCGACTTATGATGGCGCACAGGCGCAACCCTATCTTTCTCTTAAACCTTACTAGCAAAAGAGCCCGTGTGTTGCCACGGGAGAAAAAACATAACACACGCTCTTAACTCAACAACCATCACTCAAGACCACAATAGGTTCATCTCCTTTATTTTTGCGAGGCATCATATTTGTGTTGCCGCTTATCCTCCTTCTCACCCTCACCGGCGATGGCCTCGGTGTTCACACAAAACAACAAAAAACGTGTGTTGAATATCGTTAATCCTAAGGTGTTTCTCTCTCCCTCTCTCCTCCCTCTTCCTCTCTCTCTCCCGTCTCTCTCTCTCTCGCTCGCTTTCTCTCACTCTCGCGATGAGAAATCTGTTGTTTTCCCTTGCGACATTTTTCAGAGGTATGCACATGTAGTTATCGATGTTTTTCTTTTCCGTATATGGTTATAGTGGGGCATTTATTTGCAATCCGGATCGCCGCCGGTATGAAAAAAATGGATCTTGCGCTATAAATTATTATTTTGCTTCCATAACAATATTTTAAAAATACTTAACAGGTAAAATTAACATCATATTTACATTCCACACATTTTCTAATAAAATTTCATATATAATATGTTAAAATCGAAGTTACGGTTTAGAAGATACAAATAATTTATAAAATCATTTGGTTTGACTCAAATATATTCTAAAATAATATTTGAAAATACTTAAGAGGTAAAAATAATCTCATATTCATATTCTACATATTTTTCTAATCAAATTTCATATATAACATGTTCAAATCGGAGTTACGGTTGAAAAGATATGGATGATTTTAAAAAGCATTTGTTTGACTTAAATATGATCCGTGGATGAACTACCTAAAACATCAGGGTTTTTTTTCGAAAAATGTAAAATAACGGTTCGGGTGTGACTTAAATCCGGACGGTGGGTTGATTTCAAGAAAAGACAGGGACTTTTGTGTAAAATACGAAAATAACGCTTCGTTTTAACTTAAAATAGGACCGCAGGTTGAATTCTCTGAAATAGAGAGACTTTTCTGAAAAAATGCCATGACGGACGAAAGAAACCCAATTTGCTTTATTATTAGGTAAAGAAATCTTACCCATATTAAACCTGGACGGATGAATTTGAAGCTTATGCAAATCCTTTCAAACCAGCTCTTTTTCATCTGGAAAATTGCGAACTTCTCAAAACCATGGAAAAGATCCCTCCAAGATCTCAACACCACCGTGCGCAAGCCCCACGGTGGGCGCCAACTGTCGTGGATTTGTCACGGTAGATGTCCTTAGTGTCGGGACTTAGTCGCGAGGCCAACGCATCTATGTGGTAGCTTGAGAGGGGTTGAGCGGAATCGAGAGACGCAACACAAGACAAGGATTTAGACAGCTTCGGGCCCCGGGAAACATCATCCGGTAATAGCCCTACATGCTACTTGTGGCTAGGTCTCATTATGATCATGAGAGAGTCGCCGTATAAGCCGGCTCTCCCTTTGTGTCTAGCCCTAGATCTTGTTTCTTGTCCCCCCTTAGGGGAGCCCTGCCTCTCCTTATATAAGTTAGAGGGGCGGGTTACATGTGGAGTCCTAGTAGGACTAGGACTAGTCTATCGTCTCTTACAAGTTGATTACAAGTCCGGGTCATGCTTCCTTGTAAAGGAAATATTGGTCATCCCTTTCCTCTTAATCCGGCCTATCATAACGTGAGCCGGCCTTCTGGGCTTTGGGCCTTGTTGTCCATCTGACACTCCTGCTGGGTCACCATGTCGTCTGTCTGACCCGCCCACCGATCGCCATGTAAGTCGCGATGTTCAGGCGGGTTGCTCGTAAATCGCTAGGTCTGGCCGGGTGTGGGTCGCCAAGCTTCCGCCGGGTCATACATCCGGCCGAGTCATACCGCGGGGTATATCCCTGACACAACCCGCGCCTTGCGATTCTGAAATTACAACACGCGCGAAAACTCCCACATCTTGTGAAATCCCGACACGTGAAATGCCCGTGGTACCCTTGAACCGAAAGAACCGCCTCAAATCAGTGGGGGTACTTTTGTAACTTACCCCACATTTCGGACAAGCGTGTCCCTAAGCCATGGTTCCCCACTGCCATCCCATCCGCCCACCCATTCGTACAACGAGGCCGCGAAAACCCATGACGAAACCCCACACCCTCCTCCGTCCGCCACCCAGCCAGAGCCTCTTCCCCGACGACATCGTCCACAGCAACACCTCGACGTCCCTCATCCACCATACCGAATGAGGATCCGTCGTCGATCACGTCGTCCCGCCAGTTCAGCCACCCCGTCCTCCACCTCCAAGGTGCTGCCCCGACGTTCCCCTCATCTTTCGTGCCACCTCCTCCCACACCGCCGTCTTCACCTGCACCACCGGAAGAGCATCATCATCACCGTTTCCTTGGATGAAGCTGCAGCCTAATCGGCGCCACCAAAGAGGTTGTACACCAATCGCCCCATTTTCTTCTTGATTCGATCTCATGGTGCTGCTGGCGCTCGGTCCCGAGCCGACATGGCACGTCTCCATCCACGGCGGCGGCGCCGGCCACTTCCTCCACATCGTCGCTCCCTCGGTAGCGACGTCCACATCAGTAGGAGCTGCTGCTGCTTTAGCTCTCGCTCGCACTGCTGCTCTGCTCTTGCTCTCGGTCCCCCGCCTGGTCTGCTCTTGCTATTGCTCTTGCTCTTGCTGCTGCTCTCGCTCTTGATCTTGCTTGTGATGCTGCTCCGATTTAGCTACACTTCAGTC